>NC_056735.1:1638416861-1638716861 GCF_019279795.1 Protopterus annectens | reverse complement strand
CTCAGGATGCCCATATCTACTGGCAAGACACAGAGAGGACATGAAAGTGCCTATTATGCCAGATCCTTACTAGATGGGAAGCAGTAGGAGAGAGTCACTTAAATCTACGTAAAAGTGGTTAGTTGTATACGATAAGATGACCAGCAGTGGTGCTACCCTCTGCACAAACTGGCAGCTCTTAGAGCAGCTATGAACAGTGGAGTGGAAAACTATGAAAAGTGTCTCCTATAGAGGATTTTAAACTGGAGAGGTTTGTTTACATATAAAGCACAAATAATCACATCTGGGCAATGCACAAATGAGATGAAAGATGAAAGATCTTTACACAGTTAAGCCCTCAGGCCATTAAGATAAACACACAATAAGCCTTCCACCAGCAGTTCCCATCTCGAATGGGTAGCATTAGCCCTCTACTCCCACCAGAGTTCAGAATAAAACCCTCGTAATGTAATACAGTAACAAATGCTTTACAACAAAAGGCAGAACTCCTGTAGTATCAGGAATCCCTGTAAATAAGTTCACAAATTTTTACGAACACAGTAAAACTTTGCAAAACTCAGAACAGCTTTTGCAGTAACAGAGGGGGTTAGATAATATCAGAATACAGTTAAAACAACCTAACAGCAGTACAGTAACAAACAGATGGCATTTCTCTAACAAGTGTAGGCTGAAAAACAGTGATAAGTTCAACAAAATCAATAAATGCAGCTTAGGACTGTTAAATAGCACTGAGACAGAGCAAGTGCAAAAAGAATTATATCAGCTTTGTAGGTCCACAGATGGCTTCAGATGCCAACCAAGGTCCAAGCCAGGCAAAGCTCTGAATAAATAAATAGATAATTTGAGAGACCCCATGCATGGTATAAAGCATTTATGAGCTGCATCTATCCATTAGTAGGACCGGGGGGGGGGGGGGCAGTCCTGGAGTACACGTTCTGTTTCTCATCCACAGACCTAAGTTGTTCTTGAAAATGGTCAGGAATTAATTTTGTTTTATGTGGCTGGGGAGTAAATTCCACAGCAGCAGTATCCTCTGTGAAATACACCTGCCCATCCACACCATTCTATTGATGTTGAAGAAGAGGTTTAGATCCCTAGACTGAGTATTTCTGATGCCATTTGACTTGCTGATGTGCAGTAAATCCACCAGTAATAGGTCAAAGGATGCCTTGTATGCCAGACACAGGTCACCTATTAGCAGCCGGTAGGATACAAAATATAGTGACAGAGCTTTGAGTTGGTCCATGTAGGACATGTTTACACCTTATATCCTTTTAGTAAGATATTGCTGTGGGCGTTCCAGATGTAGTATATGTCTGGACAGATGCATGCCAGAGGGGGCATTATATTCAATGATTGGCCTAATGAAGGCTGAGTAAATGGGAACAATGACATGCTTAGAGTTAGACACAATCTCTTTATTTATAGGCTGTGCAATGCAGAAGAGCTTTCTTACAACAACAGACACATGTTGGTAAAAAGTTAGGTCACTGTGCATATAAGGTCTCAAAGCCTAAACAACTAGGTCAACTCTTAGGGACATATTGTCAATGTGGTAGTTCCCTGGGGTAGATGACTTCTCAAAGAATACAATAATGCATGTTTTGGCATTTAGTTTCAGACCATGACTTTGACAACAGTTATTTAAGACAAACCCTCCTGCAGAGAGGCTAAGTCATTTGGGGATTCAATGACTGCTCCCAGCTTGCAATCATCTGCAAACTTAGTTAGCTAGCGCCCTTTGGTATGGGTTTTTACTTCAGAAAAATAGATGCTAAACAAGAGAGGTCCCAGCACAGTACCCTGAGGGACGTAACTTAACTTCTATTTTGATTATCTATGTCTAATCTGTGAGCCAGCTGACAATCCAGAGGGTGACACAGGGATTTAGTTCGTTTATTTAGCCTTTCTACTACACCTAAGTGGGGACTTGTGTCAATGCTTTGGTCATGTCGAGGTATGTACTGTTTTGCATTCATCCATTGTTTTGGTGACTTTTTTTTTTTTTTTTTTGAAAAGAAGGACACCAGGCTGAGTAAGCATGGTGTGTCCTTGATGAATCCAAACTGAGATGGGTCTAGTGTTTGGAAGTTCTCTATGTCCTGACTGATAAATTCCACAGCAAGTCTTTCTATGACTTTGCGTATGAGGCTGGTCACACTTATGGGTCTGTAACTGCCCGACTCTGTGGAAGGTCCACACTTATGCATGGGAATGACTGTAGCTGTTCTCCAATCACTTGGTACAAAATCTTTATGGAGACTGAGATTGGACAGTTGTCAAGGGTATGGCTAAATGTGCTTCATGCTATTTAAGATGCATCCAGGGAAACTGTCAGGACCCATTGATGCAGTATTTTTAGCTTCTGATAGCACTTTTAGGACTTAGTATTGTGTGATAGCTGGAGGTACGCCAGATTCCGGTATACCTTGAGGGACAGATGGAGGGAAGAGAGGGGTAAATTCAGAACTAAATTTATCAGAAGTAGGTTAGTTACATCTTCAGTCTCAGTGTAGGTAACATCATTCACAATCAGCTCAATGCACTGCTGCACTGTGCTTTTGAGATTACAAACATAACTAAAAAAAGTACTGTGATTGTCTTTGTCTTGGGTAGCCATTTTAGCCTCAAACATAACTTTGGTGGACTTTAATCTCCTGAGCTTTTTATTTCAGTGATAAGGGTTCTAACATTCTGGGAATTACTCTTCTTACTTTTGATAAAAAAATATTTTTCTCTTATTATAAAGGTTGTTAACATTAAGGTTCCACCATGCGGGTTTTTTTCTGAGGTTTGCCCTGCACTTGTTCCTACTGGGTACATCTGCATCTATGTAGCTGTTTACATGCTGGCATAGTGTGGTGGTGTACATTTCTGTGTATTCAGTGGCGTTAACTGGGTTTGGTGGTGATTTGAAGCTTTCCAAAGCATCACTTAGGAGAAGGTAGTCTGTCTTAAAGAAATTTCTAAAACTACCTTGGATGGAAGGGATCTCTGGTTTCAGTTTTGTTTCAAAAGAGCTGCTTTATGGTTAGACCTTACAAGTGATGAAGTTGCACAAGGGATGGTGCAAAATACTCTCATATTAGTAAGGACAAGATCCAAGATGTTATTCCCCATAGTGGGTACCCTGACTAATTGTTCTAGGGCAACTGTACTGACAAAGTCCAAGAATATCTATTCTTGTGCACTAGTGGTGGTGTAGGTTCCCAGTCTACAGCTAGATAGTTTACATCACCTAGGAAATAGTATTGTGCTTAATACTGAGTGATTCTCATAAGTTTGGTCCTGTCCAGATAGAATCTTGATGATGGAGGTCCAGGCTATGAAGCATATATTCTCCCTTATTACTGAAGTTTGGGAAGAAACCTGGTAACTGAACTGGTTGGTTCATGTTAGACTCAAGAGACCACTTTAGGCAAGAAGAAAGGATTAGTCTACAATGAAACCCTGTCTTTGTGAAAAATAAGGTAGAGTGGGATATAGGATAAAGTCTGTAGTTCAGAAATCTGTTACGTTATTGCAATTAAGACAAGTGTTTTCCCTGACAGAAACCTTAAATCCACAGCAACAGCTAGTTTGAAAGAGGCCCTGATGAATGTTTAAAGATGAAGGATCAAGTCAAAATGATGAACTAGGTGTCTTACTGGAGGCTGAGCAGAGAGGTACCCTTCAAAACGGCTCTGGACAATCTTAGAAAAGTGACTGGCTGATGGTCTTGATCCACATGGAAATTTGAAACGGCCACCAACTGAACCTTAAAAGTAGAGTAGCTAGCCCCAGACTGAAAACGACTAACTAGAAAACCTTAAATAGCATCTAATGATCCAGAGAAAGGATCCAAGTAGATCTTCTCTACTTACTACCACAGACCTTTATGGTGGAAGGCTTCTGAGAGGAAGAGAGGGAATATGCACAACTCTTTATGAAAGCTTGGGATCTTTGGTTATCACTGGAAGTGGAGAACCCAAGTGGTCAAACTAAGAGATTGCAAATTTGAGTGAGGCTGGCCCGAAGGGTGGGATATCAAATCAGAAATAGGATTCAGAACTTAAGAAGGGTGTAATAGGTGAAGAGACATGAAAGGGAACCAGATTTGTCTAGTCTAGATAGTGGCTATCAGGATTATGGTCACTCTGAAATGGCCTGCTTTCTGCAGAAACTTGATCAGGTTCCCCTTTGTTTATGTACCAAACCACTTCCATGCCACCAGTGTGGATAGAGATCACACCTATGGAGATGCAGTCATGTCCTTAAGGAAGTGTTAAGGGGAAAAAAACTTAAAGCATTTCACAAAATTACACGAAAACTGCCGGCACGCAACAAACAATTGAAATCCAACACAGGAACGGCAAGCAAAGCTGAGTCTGAACCACTATTTTAATGAATACAGTCGAAATGAAGCGCTTTTCGTTTGCTTACAAAGCAAACTTCATCAGATTACTAACAAACAATGTAAAATGCACTTAAATAGTGACAAGTGGTACATTTTACCAATCAAAGCAAGCAACTTCAAAAGTATTTACTTAAAGAAACACTCCCTCATTAAAAACAACTACTAGCTACTGAAGATGAAGCATAAATATAGTAGATAGTGAACCAACAACATTCTAAAATCTTTTCAATAATTCTAAAATCTGACTTTACTAAGTGCTGTTCAACTTAAATTTTTTTTCATTTCAAATTCATCACTTACATATAAGTAATTAAATATTATAGCACATCAAACTAAATGTTAGAAGTATTCACTAATACAGAAGGTACTACAAATAACTACTACTAACCTAAATACAATTTATGCTAAAACGATATTACAAGCAATTCATCTCTGCAGACTTTTCAATTTCAAAATGCAGCTGATAGAACACACTTTGTTTAGTCCTGGGCAATTATAGGCATTCAAATTAATTTGTCAAAACAATTCCAGTTCCTCTAAATATAAAGGTAAAGGTCATCCCCTAATGTCTAAAGCTACCTGGTCTATAATCATGTATGTAAATTTATGGTCTTTGTAAATCTGAATGTGTTTTTTGTGAGTCGTGATTATCCTGAAGCCTTCCTAGACCCTTTAATAGAAGAAGTCAAACTTAAGAGGTTCAACAAGGTTTATAATCCTATTTTAAGTGTTAAGCAAGTAGAGAGCATCCAGGGTGCCACTGTTAATTCAGGCAACCAAGAGGTTATTGGTAACCTCAGTAGACAGAACGCAGTAGGTAAAACAGATTTTCATTTATGTCTTACCACTACATTTACAGTGGATAGTCAAGTTATTTTGAAGATTATTCAGAAGAACTGGGAATTATTTAGAATGAATCCAATGTTATTTGGTAAGTTGGGAGAATGTCCCAAAGTGATATTTAAAAGAGGCAAAAATTTAAAGAATTTGTTGGAACAGCAACATAGGAACATTCCTAAAATTACAGGTATGGGTAAATGCGAATCCTGTAATTTCTGTAAATATGTTGATGTCACTAACAGATCTTCTATTAATAATATTCAGTTTAAATTAAAACAGAAGTTCAATTGTAACTCTAGGAATGTGGTGTATTTAGCTAGGTGCCAATGTTGTCCTGCATTTTATATTGGCAGTCTACGAACATCAGTATGCAATATCAAAAGGAAAAACTGATAATGCACTAGCAAAACACATTCATATGAAATTTGCAATGCAACCAAGGCACTAGGAGCAAATAACTTATGCCAGGGGTAAAAGAATGGGATACGGCTAAGCAGAAGCCTTGACTGCAGACAGCCTTCCTTATCAGAGATTGATAAAGTATAAGCATAGATAAAAGCATGGGAAAGTGCTAAGTGAAAGATCCCCACTGGTAGAGATTTTAGCTAAATCTAGAGGAGAAGCTGCTGTCCAAAAGAGATAACAAGTACAGCATACAAAATATTGCATGATAGCTATTAGAATCAATCAGAGGAGATTAGAAATGATTGGGAAAAGAGAATGGAAAGGCAATTTACGAATGAAAAACTGAACAAAATCTTTAAGGCTCACAGGTATGGAAAAAAGCCCAGTAGGTTTACAGTTTTTCGCATGGAAGTGTTAGAGTAGCTATCATTTTTTAAGGTAGACAGCAAATGCTTGAGGTGTGATGGGGAAGAGAGATAACTGAATTTGTTTCTTGGTACTGAAATGAGTTGAATGACTTAAAGAAAAATCCTTACGAAGTATTTTCATGGACATACTGGGGAAACTAAAGTTATGTACTTAGAATAATTATAAATTTATGTTGTCTGTTTCCATCCTTCCCCAACATATGGGTCTTCAGATGCGAGTGGAATCCAACTTTGGCCACTTCCAAGCTTTGCATCTGGTACTCAGGCTCCTCCACTTACCCATAATCACTGTGTATAGAATGAGCTTCCTCAGGTCGAATTTGCACACAAGAAGAAAGACAAGAATACAGAAAATAACAAGAAAACCAGCATACACACAAACATATATATGTGTGTATGTGCTGGTAAACAACCTCAAGGAGCCAAAGCTATGTCAGCCAGAGCAATTCAAGAGTAATAATGACATATGCGATTAACCAAATGGAAGGGGGAAGAGGAGTGGATCGTTGAGGTGGGATGGAAACAGACAACACAGATCTATTTTTATGGTAAGTATATAACTTCACATCTGATGCTGTCTTTTCTGTCTGTTCTTCAACATATGGAACAAAGTCCTCAGCTACAGTAACACGTGGGTGGTTCTATGAAGGATATTCTGGAGCACAGCTGAATCAAAGGAAGCTTTTAATCTGGATGGATGTCCAATTTGTAATGAGAAATAAAGGTATGCACTTTGGACCAGGTAGCCATAGCACAGGTGTCATCCAATGCCTCTTTAAAAAAGAAGGCTGTAGACAAAACTATAGAGTAGAATGGACGTTTGGACTTGTAGGCAATGATAAACCTCTTTCTTGGTAAACATAAAATATATATTCAGACAGACAATGTGAATGAGTGACTTTGGCTGCTGCTTTTTCCCAACTTAGTAGGGGTGATGGAAACAACATGATCACATTTTTTTTAAGGTTTTTATCAGACATAAGTAAAAACATAACTGTGGGTAAACATCTAGCAAGTGTAACATATATTCACTGTTGTTCGAAAAATTTTGGAAAAATACCGGTAGTTTTATGGATTGGTTGATAAAAGATTCAGAAGCCACCTTAGGAAGAAAGGAGTTGGTTTTCAGGTACACACTGTCTGTGTGGAAGACCAAATAAGGAGATTTAAAAGACAAAGTATGCAGCTCAGAAATTCTCTTTGCGGAATAATAGCCACCAAAAATACAGTTTTCCATTATAAAAGTTTTAGCTCAACTTCAGCAGCAGACTCAAAAGGAGGGACAGTTAATGCTTGCAGCAAAATTGTAATATCCCATTGCAGGAATTGGATCTCTGAGAAGGGGACACAAAACAAAAGTTCCTCTGAGGAAAGCTTTAGAAAGCCTAAGGGATGTTACTGGTGTCTGATTTCTCCAATGTGAAAAGACAATATGGTGTCTCACTGTACTTTATGGTGGAGTAGCTTGCTCCATCTTGAAAAAGATGAGCAAGAAAATCTAAAATTGGTGGAAGAGGAACCAAAAAATAATAAAGATGGTTTTCAACTGCCCAGAAAGAAAACTTTGCCCATTTGCTTTTGTAAACCATACATGTTCAAGGATTCTGATAAGAAGAAAGAATATGTTCTACTGAGGATGAGAACATACACTAACATCACTGGAATTGGAGAAACCATGAGGTCATCTTGAGGGATTGAATGATTGGGTGAGGCAACCTCGACAGGTGAAGTGAAAAGATCCAGGTCCAAACCTAGCACCCAAGAAGGGTCAGTAAATGAGGACAGAAAACAGGAAACCACACTTGTCAGGGCCAGTAAGGGGCTATGATGGTAACTGGATAACTGTGACCTTCTTTCCCAATGGTTTCTGTACGAACTTGGCTATCAAAAGCATTGGAGGAAAGGCAAGAAGGAGTCCAGGGGCCAACTGTGACAGAAAGTATCACTTGGTGACCCCTTCCTGGAAGATTACAGTGAAGAACTTGCTGCACTTTGTGTTTTAGGGAGATGTAAAGAAGTCACAGGAAGGTCAGCCACAAGAGTTGAAAATCCACTCCATGACTACGGGATTGAAGAACCACTCGTGACGGAGTAGGACAGACCTGCTCATCCTGTCTGCTAGAATGTGCATTGCTAACAGAAAGTGTGAGAAGATATTGCTCATTGCCACACTCTCATGGCCTCTCGACATAATATGCAGGATCTATTTCCTCCCTATTTGTTGATGTACCAAACAACTGACATTTTTTTAAACAAAAACATCTTCATTAAATTATAACTTATGACACAGACAATCATACGTTTATATAAATGAACACAAATCAAAATTACATATTTTCAGTTGCAAACATTATATATAATCTTCTATATAGTCACTGTCAACTGAACATTACATAGCTCATTCAATTCATGCCTTGCCATAAACTTGACTACTTCTCCAAAACAGTATTCTGCAAGTATTGTTCCCAGAAATCCATTTTTTTCTATGTAATTTGCTCCTACACTTTTCTAAAGATCCCAATTCCAGTTATTTTATCTCAATTACTACATTCTCTACTTCTAATACTGTTGGTTTAGATTTTGATTTCCATTTTCTAGTAACTGCTTTTTTGTCAGACACCAGAATTAAACTCAGCAAGGCCTTATAATCTCTAGGCAATTCAGATTCTGTATCACAGGTCAAAAACTTATTTCCTTGATTACACCAATCTTCTCCCATTATTTCTGACAGAGTAGTCTGCAGGGAGTTTTTAGTCTGCAACTCATTACACTCCCAAAAATGCATTCCCAGTTACCTTTTTTTCCCCATCACACCTCCAAAATTTGCAATCTACCTGAGGAAAAATTCTTTTGTAGTCTGCTTGGGGTATAAGAACACCTATGCAAATATTTTGAAGCAAAAAATCCTAAATCTTCTAGACTTTGTTGCATATTTGGAAGCCATACATATGTCTTCCCATTGTTTCTTTGAGAATTGTTTATCCAATCTCCCTTCCTAATCCTTTCTAACATTCACAGATTCATTCCTATAGTTATCAAACAATATTTTATATGTCTTACTAATTATCCTTTTTTTAATGGCAGCTTCTCTTCTAGATTATACTATATACTCTACCAGTCCTGGTCTTTCATTTAGGAAACCTCTATTTCTTTCTCTTTGCCTATACTCTGATATCCATCCTTGACAGGAAAGACAGTCTTTAACCTGCAGTCCAAGTGTATTTTTGATCTCTTCCCATTCTGTTACCCTTCTCTCTTTAATCATTTGCTCCCAATACCTTGGCTCCTTTGCCAGTTTTCTCAAGTAAATTCCAGCCTCCTCTTACCTATTCTCAGTACTCCTAACTGCAATCATCCCCATCATCAAAATTTCCTTTCTCCATTAAAGTGTTGGCTTAGTTCTTGGAATACTTTCGGCAACTTTATGAATATAATATTCTGCTTGACTATTTATACTGTCCTTAAGGATATACATCCAAAATCCCAGTCTCTCTATTTTTTGTGCTTCCACTCCTGCTTCATCAACCCTTTACATTTTGAACTATAGCATTCTGCTTGTGCCATGTATAGGAGCCTTAACTGTGTAGCTCTGAAATATCCATTCAAATCAAATAATGCCAAACCATCTTGTTCCATTATTAAATGCTATTTAAAACTTCTTTTCTTGTTGATAAACATATGCCTGACCTGTGTATAAAACTAAATGCATTACAAACTTATCCACTGCCTGTATCTTGCTATCCATATCCATAAAACAGAGCTTCCAGTTTCTGAATTTTTGTATTATCTTTAGTCTCTTCCTGCATACCCTTAGCTGCCATAACAGAATCATACGCCTAAGTACTTTACTTTATGATGTCCCCAAAATAAGGGTATTGCTGAATCAATTTGTGTGTGGATAGACCGTTTACAGCTATTGCCTTTGTTTTATCTTCATTAATTTTGAATCCCGAAAAGACTTGAGAAAGTGTCTCAAAATGTTCCACTGCACTGAAATGTCCTTTTCTGGTTTTATCAAGTACAAAATAATATTGTCAACTTGATTACCATAACAATTATAACTTTGAATTCCTGAGTCCCTTTTTTTTATTTTTGCTATTTGTAATTTATTTAGAACCACTGGCAAAGGGGAAAGAGGACACCCCTGCCTGGTTTCTCTGTTCAAACAGAATTTATCAAGGAGGACCCCTCTCACACTTTACCTTTTGCCTATGATCCCTCATATAGCCTCCTAATTCACCTAATTATTGTGTCACGGAATGCAAATGCTTCCATTACCCCGATCATAAAATCCCAGCTTATTCTGTTGAATGCTATCTCTGCAAGTAGAGCCAACAACAATGCTATTTTCTTACATTCTGCTTCCCTCTGGATCATCGTTGTTCTATTAATACTGTAAAATGTTTGCTTCCCCTCCACTAAACCACACTGATAGATATCTATCAATTTTGGCCATTCTTTTATCCAGTATAGACATAAACACTTAATAATCACAATTTACAATCAAAATGGGCCTATACAAAGCTAGATCTGATGGGTCTTTACCACAGCTTTCTTTTAGTATGCTGTTGCTTCTCCTCTTTTTAAAATATTGTTAAACAAAGCCTTCCAGATCTTTATATTCTCAGCTACTCTCTCATCTTTCTTCCAAACAGGAATGCCCTTGCCATGTGCCAACTTTAACCCCCCCATTCCACTTGCACCGACTCATCTAACTACCTCTACTATTACTTCATCCCACCCAAAACAATCCCTCCCCTATCAAAAACTAATTTTCTCTCTAATATCTATTGTACTATACTCTCCACTCAAATATACTATTACCCTCTCCATGCATAATATTTTCCTAACTTACTAATGGCTAGTAGCTATATATTTTGAAATGTTAAACCTACAATTGAGTTTATAACAAAAATACTCACTTTATGTAAATGTTGAAATTTCTGTATTGAATTATGTCTTTTCATTTTTGTAACACTGTGACACGTCAATTGCAAATATCATGGAGCTTATCTGTAAATGCTTAATTAGCTGTATGAACTATGTCCTTTTGTAACATGTGAAATGTAACTTTCAATTATTGTGGAGCTTTTCTCCCTGGGCCTCCACTGAAAAAGAGCTCTTCTTGGCCCAGTGAACTTCCCCGGTTATCAAACTTAAATAAAAAAATAAATAAAATAAAAAATATTCCCTTCTAGCTTCCAAACATTCACAGGAATACCATGTATTCTTGGAGAGTTTCCTGCAGACTGGTTATACATCACCATTTTCATCCCATCGCCTCCTATCCTAACTGTTAATAATTGAGTATCATTCACCTCTAGCCATGGCATATTTAATTCTTCCATAAATATTACCATTTGCATTTTTTGTTGATTTCCTCATTTCTCTGCTTTATACACATTTACAAAAAAATTACCAAAACATTTCTGATTCCGCTAAAGGATCTCTGGTTATTTTCTTTGTTATAAGCTCCTTAAGCATGTCAAGAAAATTTTCTACTTAGTTTTGCCTGAGCCGTTGTCATAAAACCTTTAGTCTTCTGGAGCTATTATCAAAAACAGTTGCTTAACAGCAATCTTTCAAAACTTGTGCATATTATCCAGGTAGTCCTTTATTTTCTTTTTAGCACTCCACAGTTGTGCCTCTTCCTCTATGAGATTCCCCCAATTCTGCAATACTTTGTCAGTCTCTCTAAATAATTACTGTTGCTTCTTAACTATATTTCTTTTTCTATTATTTCTACCATATTTTCAAACTCCATTTTCATTTTATCACAGTCTCTAGCTATATTTTTGGAAGAAATTTTAATCTTTCCTAATAACTCCTGAATAATTGTCCACTACCAATTCCTTAAATTCTTCTCTGTTTCAAATAACTGCCATGTTGTCTGTCTGGATTTTTATTTAACATTTGTTTACTGGGAAAGTCGACTTGGAACAAAAACAATTTTCAGCGGATGCCGGAGGAGAAATGCTCTAGATGCATGTCTTTGAATTGTGGGAGGAAACCGGAGCACCCAGAGGAAACTCGCACAAACGCAGGGATAACATGCAGGCTCCACACAGAAGGCACCCCAGTCAAGAATCGAACCGGAGAACCTCTTGCTGTGAAGCGACAATGCTACCACTGCACCACTGCCCTGTCCTATGGATAAATATTATATCCAAGGGGAGAGAGGCCTGCAGCACTAGGAGAGCTGCTCTCATCACCAATACTCTTATGCAGACTAGCCTCTACCTGGGAAAACTTCCCCTGGACTGGCTTCCCCAAGTAATGTACCCCCAACCCCAACAAGTTGGAAGCAACCGTGGTAACTATGGCCTGGGGAGAGGGTAGAATGAGAGGACATCCTAGAGATACATAATTAGATTCCAGTTACCATTGTGAGCCCTGCACATCTTTGTTAGGAATACCTAAAAGTATATGAGCTGTTTTCTGACTTACCACTGAACCATAAAAGTCCACTGAAGAACCTGCATACAGTATCTGGCCAAGGGAATTAGTGTGATGGAAGCTACCAGAGAACCCAGAAGATGAAGAATTACCTTTGCTGGTGGCTTGTGATGGGACAAGACAGTTACAGCCTGTTGATGAAGTGACATGATCCTTGTCCAGTTTTGCTATCTGAAGATTTGCATCCAACAGCACCCCGAGGAACTTTAAGGGCTGAAATGGTTGAAGCCTGGATTTCATTATAGTCACTGTAATCCCCAGGTCTGTACACAGATGAAGCAAGGGGTCTCTGGCTTGAATGAGTAAATCCATGATAGGGGGCGGTGATAAGCCAGTCATCCAAGTAAGTGAACACCTAGATCCCCTGCAATCAGAGATGAGCTACCACTACTGCCACACATTTGGTAAATACCCAGAGTCTGTGTTGAGACCAAAGGGAAGAGTTCTGAACTGAAAATGACTGACTTCCAGCAGGAAGCAAAGATACTATTAGAGCATCTGTCCATCTTTATGGGGTAGTACATGTCCTGAAGATCTGTCGAGCGCATCCTGTCATTCTTTTTCAGCAAAACAATGATAGAATCTACTGTGATCATCTGGAATTCTGTTTGCTTCACAAACTTAATCAAGTGAGTTGGGTTCAGGATTAGCCTTCCAGCCCCATTCTTCCTTGGCACTAATGAGAACCTTGAGTAAATTTTGGATCCTCTCTTGTCTGGTGGGACCACTTGGATGACTCAATTGTTTAGAAGTTTCTTTATTTATAAAGTGGTTGCTTCTCTTTGCAAGGGTGGAATGTAGGGAAGTCTTTTTGGAGATAAAGGAGAAGTGTGAAATGGAATGAGATAGCCTCTGGTAATGATTCTCTGCACTCATTTTTCTTCAGTGATGGAAGTCCAGGTTGTCTGGTACAGGGATAAGTGCCCCTCAACTGCTTCCAAATGTGACAGACAGGCAACCATTCAGGAGTGCTGGACAGGCTTCTTAGAAAATGGTCTTCTGAAGCTTTGATTCTACGGACCAGCTCTGCTTCTGAAGTGACATTCATTATAAGAGTTCCTCCTTCTACTATGGGGGCTCTTTCTCCAGAAGTGTCAGGTGAATACCCCCTGGATTTGCAAAACCAAATTCTCTTACTTCCTTTTTGGTTCCTGGAGAAGGTCCATTGAGGGGTGGAGAATTTGATCCATATGGTAGACATGGATTTACCATCTTTCTCACTTCCACAGATGGTCTCTTTTACTGTGGGACCAAAGAGTGTTGATCCATCATGAGGGGCACTGACAAAGGGCATCTTGAACTGTTCCACAAAATCCCACTACCGCATCTAGGCATGTCTCTGACTGTGCCGGCTGCTCTAGATGCACCCTTCATGGAAGGCTTATAGAAACATTACACAAAGACTGGAAGGTAACAGATTGTAAATCAATGAACTTCCTTAAATCCATAGATAAGGGGTCTGGCAGAGATGTGGAGATCTACTTGGTCAAATCTCTTAGGAAATGCTATCTGCCAAATAGTTCAAAGCTCTCACCAAAATTGTAGCAGAGAAGTAAACATGCTTCTTAAATCTGTCCAGCACATGAGATCCTCTGTTTGGTAGGTGAATGGGGGATCTCTTCTCCACTAGCTCCTGCTTGGTAGCTGCTGCCATCACCATAGTATCCACAGATGGACCCTTGGTCCAATGGGGGTGGTCTTTATGGGAAACGCAGAACTTGTCAGTTTTTTTTTTTGGAATAAGCTCAGCTGTGTCCAGCTCCTTCCATGTCTACTTGGGGATGAGATTGTCCATCTCGTTAGTAGGCAGAACTACGGAAGAGGTAGATGGGCCAGAGCTCAAGGAAAGTGGACTCTTCTGGGGAAGGTGTCTGGGAAGACCATCCTCCTTTCTAAAAAGATCCAAGATTTCTCCGAACAAGACATCCTCAAGGGGAATATGTGGGAATCTTCCCCTTCTTCAAGGCCAGTGTCTGTGGTAGCAGACTCCTCAGGGGAATCCAAGTGCCTCCTTTTGCACTTGTACTTCCTGTGTACCTCCTTTGTGTGCTGCTCAAGAGAGGACTTGGAAGCTGACATGGTCTCTTTTATGAGAGCTGGTTCAAAGCTTCTGGTCACTGGTTATCCCAAAGGGACAAAAATAGTAGGTTCAGGACCCAACAGAATCCAAAGAGGAGAGATGGATCTGATTTTGAGGGTGTAGTCTTCTCTCTGGGTTGAGAGAACACTCCCTCAAAAGCCTTAAATACTGAGCTAGACAAGGATCTGAGCAGCCTCTCTCTACAAGCCAAAACCCCTGAAGAATGCTTAACCCTGGATGCCATCCAGATGGGATTTGAAGCTGATTGCTGGGGCTGAATTGTCAAGAGCTGAGGCTCCCAGAGGGAGGAATGGGTCGAAGACCTTGGATCTGATCCTGCCCTATTGGAGTCAATGTCAACCATCCTGCTCCAAGATTCAGACTTGTCTGACTTGGTTCGAACCGACCTTGGAGAACTCAGGGGAGTCAAAGAAGAAAATGCTTGTGGTTCCGATGCAGACCTGCACCAGGTGAAAGTCTGATCTGAAGACTCCAATCCATGGGGTCAGACTGGAGAAGGAGTCACAAAAGAATGAAGGGACGAGACTATTCCAAGATCAGATGGTGGTCGGTGGCAGGAGGACCCCCAAATGGATCAGAGTCTGAAGAGATCTCATCATCATCATCTTATCCATATCTGCTTCAGTAAGAATCCAAGTAGACCTGGTTGATCTAATGAACAAGATAGAGAAAGGTGGCCTGTTGTGGCAAAATGGTCTTGTCTTGTAGTATTGCAGACTGGAGCTTAGGTGAAACTAGCTCTGAATAAAACCTAGGTGGAGTGTGGAATCCTAATACTATGAGATCCGAAAACAGCACTGGCTCCATGGATATCACTCTTTTAGGAACCATAGCCATAGAAAAAGTCCAGTCCAGAGACCCCTTTCTCAAGGTTTCAAGTTTATCCTTGTCCTTATCGTTATCTTTGTCATTTGTTTTTTCTTTAGGTTTGTCAGCTGGCTTCTTGGTTGAAGATAAGAGAGGAAAAAGCAACACATTTCTCCAACACAGAAGGGTTATCCCCTGTGCAAGCTAGAAGTACCCCTTCAAAATCCGTTTTGTTCTTTCATTCAGTAATGGCCCACTGGCTGAAGGCTTCGCAGATGAAGCAGAAGATATCCAGGTGCAACAGCCCTAAACAATATGCAAGCTCATTGTGCATATCAGAGTTGTGAGCCTGCGAGGACAAGCTACACATTTTTTTTTAAATCCAAAGGTTTTTCTGCTACATTAGAAAGAAAGGTTGAAGTAATACAGAGAAGACTTTTTTTTAAAAATATACGTTTATCTTAAATAAACAGCGAAAATAGGATGATACTCTATTCTACTTACTTTTTGGAGATGACACATGTGAAGGACAAGAGATGGATGGGAGGAAAAAACTTGGAATAAGAACGAGAAAATAAGAAAAATAAGAAAAATAAGAAAAGAAAGGAAGAGTGAGTAAAGTCAAATTCACTTATCTTCTGACACAAAAAAACCTGAGCACCCACAGATCTGTCCTTCGCTCGTGGCAACAAACACCTAAGGTAGCTCATGCTATACACAGGGATTATGGGTAAAGACAGGAACCCGAACACTGGATCCAAAGCTTGGAAGTGGTCAAAGCTGGACCAGACTCGGATATGAAGACCCCTACATTGAGGAATGGAAGGAAAACACATCATCAGATCAACTGGTTATAACTAAGGAAATTATTCTGTTGAGCAGGGATATAGGATCAGAATTGCACAGACAGTGTAAAGTCTTACTAAGTTTAATGCTATTAGCTGCCAAAAGAATAATTACTAAAAAATGGAAATGAAAATCTATACCCAACATAAAGAAAGTTCTACATATTGTAACGGAGACAAAAGAAATGGAAGAGGAATACATGGAGAAGGGATTCTACAATTAAAACTATGAGAAGTTTAATCCATTTTTAAGTCTCAGAAGCAAGATTCTTAATTTTTAGATTGGAAAATCCATTATTCTAGTAGTAGTTGAGGGGGAAAAAGCATGAGAAGCTTTTTTTAGATGGTACATATTTTAACTTTTGAATTTTTGCAAGGTAAAAAAGTTCTAGCTTTTTCTGAGGTTTCATGAAGGTTCTTTACAGAGAGATTACATAGATGAGCCAGGTGCCTCATCAGATTTTGGCTCATTTGGGGGTACACAAAAGTAAGTCAGACATAAGTTTTTTAATGATGTCTTTTGCACTGCTTAACTCTGGCACAAACAGAACTGTGAAACATGCCATCTGCATGACTGAAACAAACTAACGAAAAGTGTAAATGCCAAACAGCATGACTGCAGATACACTTTCGAAACAAAGTCTTGTGCATCAAGAGATGAATGGGCCTAGGATCAACAGTACAGAAACACACAAATCCATTTAACAGCAAAGTTAAATAAAAGAATAACACTGCATCCAGAGACTGAAGGAGAAGTATGAAAAAGGTAAATGAGAAGTGCTTACCCATCATAATACGCAGACGTTTAGGAAATAGTTCAAATAATTATCAAAAGATAGTCTTGAACAGTCTTCTTTTGACAGCTTTCTAGTGTAGCAGAGAAAAAATGAAGAATGTGGCATGCATGGTAGATGATGGGAAGTGGAAAGTTTGGCAGTCTGATAAAGTTTTACCTGCCAAGTGGTCCCAACACCTGCAGCGTAGATCTCAATTGTTACTGAAGATGGGCCTCCTCTTATCAGAGCTGATACTTCCAAAATGACTGAGAAAAGATGGTGGAAAGTACACATAAGTCACACAGAAGAGCCAAGTTTAAAGATAGCACATGGTGTGTTGTTTTGTCCAGGACTGTCTTTTGAGACAGAACAAGTAATTCATGATTGTGCTGTGTACAATGCACATTACAATGATGATCCAACAAAACATCAGCCAGAAATGCTACCAATCACCAAGTTATGAATTACCAGATTCAGCTTGAGTTGCATATACCACTGATAATCTTGCATCCCATTCTCAAAGTGTACAAAATATGTAAGACCATTAGAAAAGCCATTCATCTCAATATAATGACAGTTTATACACTGTACAGTACAGTTGTGTAAGAACTTACCATAACACTAGATGTCCTACTGATCACTGCTGCCTTATTCAAAACTATTGGGCTATCTCTCCAGGACATCTGGCTGGGGTACAAAAGCCAAAACATTCCAAAGAGCAATATGCCCAACATATGACCCAAGTCTGTAAGCATAAGGTTACATAAGTGAATGTGACTGAGTAAATCTTCCGAGCCATTAAGTCAGACCTGTGAGATGAAATAAATTGGTCAGCTAAGAGGGGAAAGGCAGGAAAAAGTTAGGAGAAAAGGAAGCATAGAGAGAGGGAGGGAATACCCAAAAGGGAGCAGTAGAACATCTATTCTTATGGTAAGTTCTAATACAACTGTACTATGTTCTTCCTTAGATCACTGCAGCAGTAATCAAAACTGTTGGGTGACTCCCATACCTTCAGAGGTGTGGATGAAAGAGAGCTAGGAGAAAGTGTAGTTGTGCAAGTCCTGCTTACCTGTAGCAGCAGAAGTTCTTAGGACACACAGCCTTAACTGACATATGGGTAGTAGTGCCCTGCTACCCTCCCTCTGGCAGACAACTAAAGCTCAGAGTCTGTCACACTGCCTGTCTGTGGGTGTGATGAACCGATCACCAGGCAGTACAGGGACTGCCTTACAAACACACAGACAGGACCCTTTCAGTTTTCTAGAATCCAGAAGGAACAGATGATGAAAATTCAACCTTTGCAAACATCTACTGTTCTAAACTACCAACACCCTCCCCCCGCAGACACACCCACATACAAATATAAAGGCCACTGAGTCTAACTTAATGGCAATTCCAACATCAAACTATGTACATCCGAAAAAGAGATGGTGGGTGGGTTCTACCAGTAAGGCAGTGTGTTTTATGAACATTTACTGTTACAGGTAAGTAGGACTTATACAGCTGTATTATAAACAGCAAACACACTTCTTTACTGGCATATGGGTAGATTCCCAAAGCTTACTGAACCTGGGAGGAGGAAGAATAAGGGTCCAGGAGCCATTGGAGAATAGTCCTGGCAAGGCCTGCTCTGGATTTAGAACAGGCATCCAGCTTGTAGTGTTTTGTAAACGTATGGACACAGGAGCAAGTTGCGGTCTCTAGAATAGTTTTAGAATCCACTCCTTTCCAGTACACGGGTACGCCACTAAAGAGGAGCAGGCCCTGGTGGAATGAGCCTTTACCTTGCTGGATTCAGCTTGCCATGGTGGTTGTCCTCAGGTATTTTTTTTTGCTACACCCACCATGGCAAGCCGAATCCAGCAAGGTAAAGGCTCATTCCACCATGGCAGGTCCTGGTGGAATGAGCCTTTACGTTGCTGGATTCGGCTTGCCATGGTGGGTGTAACAAAAAAACAATACCAGAGGACAACCAATGAGCAATAGTTTGCTTGAAGACAGACTAACCCTTCTTTACCCCTGTGTAGGAAATGAGATTTTCAGTCTTCCTGAAGGATTTTGTTCTGTCAAGATAGTACCTGAGCTGCTGATACGCATTCAAGGTATGAAATATCCTCTCTCTCCTTTATTCTTAGGTTCTGGAAAGAACACAGGGAGAGTAATAGAGTGAATTCTAAGACCATGTTTGGAGTGAAAGAGGGGTTAGTGCATACCACAACCCTATCCCTGAGGAAAATCAGGTAAGGTTGTCCCATCACAAGAGCTTGCAGCTCAGAAACTCACCTTGCAGTTATCAGAGAAATAAGCAAAACAGTTTACCACATTAATGACTTCATATCAGCTTGAGCTGCCAATTAAAAAGATGGTAAGGTCACTTTTTCCAGAACATAGTTGAGATCCCATGAAGGAAGAATATATAATACTCCTTTCATGAACTGTTTTATCAAAAGAGAAGAAAGAGGGGGATCCATTGGCAAACAAGCAGAGATGGATGCTAAATGCACCTAATGGATGCATACATACAGTAAGCATGAAGTAACACACACAAATATTTGAAGATCAGAGGGATGTTAAACTCAAGGGACCCTCTGTTTCCACTTAGGCATCACTTACAAATCTTCATCCATTCGTAAACATAAGATTTTCTAATATCAGCTTTTCTGACCTCCTTTAACACCTGCTGCACATCTTCATGAAACAAGTACCTAAACAGGGTCAAGACTGAATCACCCCAGCTGTCAGTTGTAGTTGCTCCACAGTGGGGTACACCTGCCACCCCTAAGACTGTGTGAGCAAATTCACAGTGTGAGGAAGTCTGTGGTAATTACCTTTGGCCAATACCATTATAAGACAGAACCAAGATTACCTGGGCCGATAGGGGATCACCACTATGATCTTTGGCATTTCTTTCTGAACCTTCAAAAGTACCTTGTGAATCAGTGGAAAGGATGGAAACGCATACAGGAACATTCCTTTCCAAGGGAATGCGAATGTGTCTGTCCTCTAAGCATGGCTACAAGGATGTCTGAAACAGAAATGTTCCAGTTGTCTGTTTTGAAAGGAGGCAGACATCTATCTGAGGCATTTCTACATCTGGGATAGATCCCATGGCTTGAGCTGCCACTTATGTTTGCCTGCACAGGATCTGTTTAGTCTATCTGCCACAACATATGATGCCTGAAGAGTCACAGAATTCTGTAAAGTCAGTTCCCAGACCATCACTGTCAACGAGTACAGAGGATATGACCTTGTACCACCTTTTTCATTGAGGTACCACTTCACTATGCTGCTGTCCATAACAACAAGAAGAGGACCTGGAGTTCACAGGTGGTAAATCAATTTCAGGGCATAATTTGCCACCAACACTTCCTTGATACTGATGTGCATTCATGCTCTCCTAGGCCCCCAAGTGGCCTGCACTTGCATGCTCATTGACACTGCTCTCCAAGCAAAGTCAGACGAATCTGTCTGGACAGACTACATCAGAGCAGGAGAGAAGGGGAGTCCTGGACCGATACTCAACTTCGCTCTCTCCCACTGTTAACTCATGTCTGATAAAGGGCAGCACTTTCAACTGCGATCCCAGGGAATGCAGATACTAGGTCCAACAATTTCAGACATACAACTGAATTTTCCTCATGTGGAGATAAGCCTGTTGTATCATGAGAATCATGAATGTCATCATTCCTAAAATTCTTAGGAATTTTCTTGCCAAGGTGACATTCCTCCTGGAGAATTTCTGAAACATTGTCTGGTAAGACAGGATTCTTGTCTTCAATGCCATTCTTTTGCTGGTGTTGATTACGTACCTCAGGAAGATAAGTCCTTGCAAGGGTGTCAAGCATAACTTCTGAAGGTTAAACTTGAACCCTAGTTGGTAGAGTAAAGTCAAGACCTTCCCTAGTGATTCCAAACACCTGGATAAAGACTCTGCACAGATCAGCAAGTCATCCAAGTAAGGAAAGATGGGTGTGACAGAATGCCACCACTGGAGCTAGACACTTGATGCTGTGGAAAGACCAATAGCAGTAAATTGAAAATACGAGGACCAGAGGAAAAACTGAATTTCCTGAAAAAAGGATGCATAGGTATGTGCAAGTAGGCGTCCTTCAGATCTAAGAACTCTAGAAAGGCAAGGAGGAAAATGAAAGGCAGGACAGTAGGAAGAGAAAGTATTTTGAAAGCTGGTACTTTCACGAAAGTGTTTAGAAGAGAAAGGTCTAGGATGAATCTCCACTCTCCTTGCCTTGGAACCAGAAAAATCCTGGAGTAGAATTATCTTCCCATAGAATCTTTTGGGACTTGTTTGATGGTGTCCTCACTCAGGAGGTCTTGAATAATGAGGGCGAGCAGAGACGGTTGTGAGGAGGATGTGATATGCCTTTCAGAGAGCGAATTTATTCCCAGGACATGACATAACCAACCTTGATGATGGACAGAACCCATAAGTCTGTGGTAATAGCTTCCCACTGGGACAAGGAGAATGATGGTCTTTTGGGAGAAGAGTTAAGGGACTGAGGGCAGGGCAAGGGAGAGGGTGCTGCAAAGGTACTCACAGATTTTTACTTCCAAAGACAGGCCTCCCAGATGGAGGCTCCCTATGAGGTCTGCCACAGTACCTTTTCATAGGGTTTTTTCTTGGTTTCTGAGTTGCCCTCGAGTCCCTTCTCAGGAAGGATGTAGATTTAGATGGAAAGTCTCTATGGCACCTAGGAATTGAGGAGAACAGAATTTGATTGCAGTCTTTCATAGTCTTACCTTGGTCTTTGAGTGCTTTGAACAGAATGGCAGCCTGAGAACCAACCAGTCAGACTTTGTCCAAATAGGAAGTCTAAAAGTTTTGATTTGAAATCCTCAGGAACAGGCTGGCTACAAAACCATGCACATCTGCGCACACTAGACCCAGCTGCTGCCCTAGAAGAAGCATCCACAACATCATAACTGCACTTAATGCTGTGTCTGGCTATTTGAGTGGCCTGAGAAAGAAGATTCTGCATTTGTCGCTTTGATTCTGCAGTTGGAGCGTCCAGCATAACTTTGTTAAAGTACAGAAATCAAATATTTAGTCCTTTTGAGTCTTATAGTCAATTGCCCCAAAAGCATGGGTAGAAGTGTATACCTTTTCCCCATCTATCCACATCTCTACTCTGTCTGTAGGAAGGGCACTATCATTCAGTAAGAACTTACAGGGCTTAACGGAAGCAAAAGATACTGCAGAGAGTTCTACCACAGGATTCTTATACAAGTATTTTAGGTAATTAGGCACCTTATACAAACTGTCTGGTCTTTTAGGAGCTGGTGGTTGACAGTCAGTTGCTGAAGAGGTGGACTAGAAAGCATCCTGGGAAGCCTCAAGAACAACAGGGATTGGGGAAGGGGCAGAAGGAAACATTTCAAAAAGGCTGTAACAAGGCTGTTGCCTTTGGACATCATCGTGGATTGCTATTAAAAATGTTTCATCACATTCTGGATGGTCTCCGCAAAGGAAGCTTCCTCAGTAGGGGAATCCACAAACTGTTAATCCACTTCATCCAAAGAGATCTGCACAGGAGAGTGCAGTTGAGAAGAATAGGCAAGACAGTTATATGAGCTTGTTCTTCTTCAGAAGAAAAAGATGCCAAAGTAGGTTTTTGAGTAGCAGCCTGTTGTTGTGGAGACCCAAAGGAGGGGGGTTTTAAGGCCATAATAGCTTTGTACAGTTCCTGGCAAAAGACTATCCATTCCTTTCCTCTTGCTGCTGAGGAAGAGGCTACGTCTAGTCTTTTGTTTTTTTCTTTTTGGGCATGATGTCTGCCTGAATGAAACTCAGAGGTTTGGAACCATGCCTAACTTCCAATAATGTACCTGGAATATTTTCCCTAACTAATATTTGAGGGTCACCATGAGGGCCTCAGAAATGATAAGTTGTGGTTTATTATTCATATTTTCAGTCTTCAAGGCCTTAATAGCTATCTCTGCCTCAGACGGGGCCTAGGTAGCAAGCAACTAAGAGGTAACCTGACATACAGAGGGCTCTGCAACTTCAGTGGGAAATGCTGGACTGTGTGTCTGTTCTGAGCCTCTTAAGCTCCTTCTTAAATGGAAAAGGGATATCCAGGAATGTGAATTCCACCATATTGGCCTGGGTCATGCATTTAAGATGCAAAGTCTCTAGAATGGTGATGACAAAGGATTGTCTCAATCTGTGGGTTTTTGTAACGAACAACTAGCAAATGGGTCTGGATTTGTGATTGTGTTCCAGTTGTAGACAGAAAAGGTACTTGGTGTGCAAATCCTTGTATAGAATGGGCCTACTGCAGTTTCACTTAGTCCTCCAAGCTGACATCTAACAAATCTGAACAAAAATAGGATAAGCCAAAAAGGAAGGTTCCCCAACAGGGCATGAGTGAAGCAAGGGTACCAACAACCAAACAGCAATCAGTCCAAAGGATATACAACCTACATTTGGGCTGGCAGCAAGAGAATCTGGGGGAAATACACACATACATTCATCTATATACCCCTATGATTATGCCCTGATGTCATGCATCGGACGTACAACCTTGGTAAGGTAGAGCTTTGATACCCTCAGCAGGACATCAGCAATGACAACCCATATGTCAGGAATACTACAACAGTGATTACAGTCAGGATGTGATGTGAATACCAAGAGTCTGAAAGTGGGATAACACCAGGGAAAGGCATTTGGTAAACACTCAAGGTACAGTGGATAGCCAAAAGGGCAATGCAGAGAACTGATAGCGCAAACCAGTAACAAAAAATCTCGGACATGTCCTGAATCAATGAGCAATGGAGATATAATGATACACTTCCTTCAAGTCCAGGATCACCATGAAGCAGTGGTCTTGCAAAACAGGAAGCACTGCTTGCAAAGTGAGCATCTTGAACTTGGCGGCCTTGACAAAAGTATTCAGAAAGTATAGGTCCAACAGCAGTCTCCATGACAGCTCTTTTCTGGGAACCAGGAAAATTATGGAGAAGAAACTTTTCATTGTTTCCATAGGACTGGCTGCTTCTGTGACCCATGACTCCAACATTTTCCAGGGTATGGGGGGTAACAAAATTTGGTTCAGTGGATGAGGGTGAACATCTCCATGACTGCTACGTTTTGGGAATTAGGACAATTTTGGAGTAGAAACCTTTCATTCTTTCCAAAGGAGGGACTGGTGCGATAACCCATGAATCCAGCACTTGCCAGAGTATAATAGGGAGTATCAAAGTCTGGTATGGTGGGTGAGAGGGAACCCCCTTGAAAAGAAGTGGATGCGCCTTCCACTGCCATATGTAATCTATGCCAGTGATGCTGAGCACACATTTACTGGAAATCACTGATGACCAGGCTTCCTTGTTGAGAGCTAACTTTCAAGACAGGGACTTGAGAAATACGGGTGCCACACATTGGTAGTTATAGGTTAGAAGGGGGTTTAACCTTTTTGGGAAAGGAACCCCTCTTTTTAGGTTTGGCACAGCTGCAATTTCCCTTTATGTGCCATCAGTTTTGTTCAACTGACGCTTGTTTGTTGGGCCAACAAAAACTATCCTGCACACTGGAGGAAAACTGAAATATGGAACATTTTTGATACTCCTTGCATTAGTTTGCCTCTGTTATCTCAGTGTTTAATGATCTGATTAACTGCTGAACCAAACACACAATCAGAATCAAGTGGAGCATTTCATAATCTCATTTTTTTCACTCATGAGAAATGTTTTTTCTGGGCAAAAAGTATACCTTCTTATGACTACCAGCCTTGCTGCATTTCTATAAGCTGTACTGGCCTCTCCAAGCACTCTTCAAAGAATGTTTAAAACTCAAGAAACACTGGAAACACATATTGTTGACATAAGAGAGATTTTATTTCATCTAGTTGTCAATAGTGGTTTCTACTAAATATCTTTGAAATAGCTATTTTGCTCAGCAAGTAATGATGCAGTGAACACCTCTAAACGATATGCACACCTCAACACAAACTTGCACATAAAATACTAGTAGTTAAACACTTTTAAAGCGACAGGGTTGGACTGTGCCAGCTAGGGGGCTTGGAGGCCATACATGGCACAGCACATCCTGAGAAATGCAAGCTTTCTTAAAAACATCCTCCAATGCTGGGATCAATGGAGGGAAGATTGCCATGTCTGGGGCCTCATCCAGGGCCTCATCCTCCAAAAGATCATAAACCCTGCTAATCTCAGAGGCAGACAATGATTTCTCCCAACTAAATGCATCACTAGATCTAGCCAGCATTTGGGAAAAAGAAAACGTATGTCTGGGTTTCTGAACCTGTTCGCCCTTGGATAAAAATGAATGATCAGACTGTGATGCTTCCTTAACCTCAGATTCTGTATCCCCTTGAAAACCAGGATTCTTGGGTGGTTGAAAAAGGGTGGGAGCACTAGAGTTGCTCATAATCCAGGTCTGTAACCCATAATCAAATGGATCTAGCCAAATCCACCTGCTCAGGTGGAAACACAGTCATAGACCGTTGCCCTGTAATGTGGCGGGTCTTCTGTCTCTTTTTTTTTTTTTTTTTTTGCATGCACTACACTAGCAGGAGAATCCCTGGGGGGAGACATATCAACACTGGTGACAGATTCTGCACCCTGACTTCCCCTGCACATAAAGTGTTTGGTTCTTTTGTACCTGAACCAGGCAATGGTACATCCCCAGAGGACATGTCTGACAACTCAACCAGGGCACCTGGAGGCAAAAGAAGTTGAGTGGTCCAATAGCCTGCTCAAGGCTACTGCAGAGTTACAAGCCATAGGCTGATGCATATTTTATAATTCCTTTCTACATTTGTTTAGGTGCATGAGGGTATCTGAATCCATCAAGTCAGGGGACAAAAAGGTCAGCCCAGTATAACAAAAAAAAAAAAAAAAAAAAAAAAAGAAGGACACACCCCACCATTTTCCCTTTAAGCAGCAATCTGAAGTCTATTTCTGCAGAGATACTATTTTGAATACTGTAATTAGCAAACTTACACAGTTCAAAGCACAAGTCTCCCAAATTTTATTAAACAAAGGCTAGCTTCAGCCCCAAATGATTAGAAAAAGCATAAAACAGCCTTCGACAAAGAATACACCTCAAGTAATCATAACCCCAAAGACAAAATTGCAAAAGCACACGTTTTCCTGCCAAAACTTTCAAATGAAATTTGAAGGGAGCTTCCTTGGCACAAGGCCCAACATGCACAGAAGTCCAGAATCTTGTGACTCTGAAAGAGAGGGTCGAATCAGAGTAGGAATCCTGATAATACATGCTGCAGCAAAAAAAGTTGTCAATTGCTGAGAGTAGGGTAAACACTTTAAATTCTTTATACATTACTACAGCCAATGATACCAATTTAGTTAATGAGCCAAATTTCTTTTCCTAAGAACAGGTTTTAAAGAGACAGCACTGTTCAGACCTGGAGGGGCATATGCTTTAAAATCAATTATCCACTTGAGTTCCACACATTCTGTTTCATTACTCACATCACCTTTTAAGATTTTTTTGTAGCACTAAGAATTTAAAACTATGGTTATCTCCTGCTTCTAAACATGCTTTGCAAGTGCATTAGTCAGTTTCTTATTACGTATGTCATTAAGATGTTCCAGTACCCTCTCCTTCAACATACAGTTAGTTTTTCCAACATAGAAACATTCACATAGTTTACATTTAGCCATATATACTATGTTTCTAGTGGAACAATCTGCATAGAATGAGAGTTCTATAGGCTCCTTAGAAATGGGATGCATCACTATACAAACTGGCCAAATACTAGGGCAGGCTTTGCAAGCTTTACATGCATGAGTTCCCATGCATTGTGATACAAGATGTTCCTTGCATCTGTTCTGCTTGTAACAGTCGCTGCTTCAGGTTTTTACAGCTTTTAAAACTAAACCTAGGGGTAGAGTCTATTGCCATGCTTATTTTAAGATATACTAACAAGATGGGCCAGTTTCTTTTTCACTACCTCACAAACTCTACTAACCCCTGCTGAATAAGTCAGACACATCCTATTCTTCACCTTCATACTAGATGTTATCCCTCTCCCTTCTTCAATGGAAGTTTGTTCTGAATAATATGGTCTAGTTTTTGTTCTATCCAGTTTATCAACCTCTTCCATACCCTTTTTTATTTCCTCAGCTTTATAACCCCTGTCCATAAGTTCAGATGTAGGTCCATTCAAAGCTTCCCTTAGGGGTTCTGCATCTGTATGCAGTCTCCTACACCTTAGCACCTGATTCTTAACTACATTCTTAGTAGTATGACTGGGATGCATACTAGTACGATGTAGTATACTATTCTTCCTATACTGCTTGGTGGAATAAGCATGGTAATAGACTCTACCCCTAGGTTTAGTTTTAAAAACTAAAAACCTATAGCAGTGAATTTGTTACAAGCAGAACAGATGCAAGGAACATCTTGTATCACAATGCATGGGAACTCATGCATGTAAAGCTTGCAAAGCCTGCCCTAGTATTTGGCCAGTTTGTATAGTGATGCATCCCATTTCTAAGGAGCCTATAGAACTCTCATTCTATGCAGATTGTTCCACTAGAAACATAGTATATATGGCTAAATGTAAACTATGTGAATGTTTCTATGTTGGAAAAACTAATTGTATGTTGAAGGAGAGGGTACTGGAACATCTTAATGACATACGTAATAAGAAACTGACTAATGCACTGGCAAAGCAGGTCTTAGAAGCAGGAGACAACCATAGTTTTAAATTTTTAGTGCTACAAAAATCTTTGCAAATTTAAGAGAAGGTGATGTGAGTAATGAAACAGAATGTGTGGAACTCAGGTGGATAATTGATTTTAAAGCATATGCCCTTCCAGGTCTGAACAGTGCCGTCTCTAAAACCTGTTCTTAGGAAAAGGAATTTGCCTCATTAACTAAACTGGTATCATCTATCTGTGTTGCCCCTCCCATTTGTGGACTATGTCTAGGAAGATCTCCCTGTTCAGCATCCATTTGTAGGGCCATGCTGACTTTAAGATGAGTCAAGAATACTGAGTAGCAGCCTGTATTAAATATTAACAGGTCACCCAAATAAGAAAATATCTGGATTCCCTGAGTCCTGTTGTAAGGTATTACTGGGGCAAGGCACTTTTATGAAGACTCTGGGGGCTGTAGAGAGTCCAAAAGGCAAAACAGAAAACTAAAATGTGATGAGGTAAAAGAAAACCTCAGAAATGTCCTATAGGCAATGTGAAGAGAAATATGAAAACAGGCATCTTTTAGTCCAATGACATCAGGAAGGCTTGAAGAAGGATGAATGGAAGCAGAGTTTGCAGAGACTACAACTTGAAAGTTGGAAGAAGGAGAAAGGTGTTGAAGGTGGAAAGATCTAGAACTAGTCTCCAGTCTCCTCCTTTTCTTGGTGTAAGAAAGAGTCTGGAATAGAACCCTTTTCCCATATATTGTGGAAGTAATGGCTCTACTATTCCTTGCTCTAGCAAAGTTTGAATGTTGGAATAAAGCAACAGATTCTAATTGTATGGTGGTAGGATGTCACTGAAAGGAACTTCCTTCCATGTCATTCTGTATCCCTTTTGCATGATTGAAAGTACCAATCTGTCTGATGCAATGACTAGTCAGTTTTTTAGGAATGAGATTACCCTTTTGAATAGGAGAAGGGATGGACCAAGGGGTGGGGAGGTGTGGACAAAAGGCAGTCAGGCTGACTCGACTGGATAAAGAAGCCTTCCAGATCTAGTGTCCTTTTCAGATTTGTCCTGGAATATTTTCCTATGCATTTTCATGGCTTTATGAGAAGGCCTGGATTCACCAAGAGTGAAGGAAATGAGTTCTGCAGGGAAATTCCTTTAATATCTTGGTTCGGAAATTATAAAGATCTATGTACAGTCCTTCATAATCTTACCTTATTCCTGCAACTGTTTGAAAAGACTGGTAGCATCCAGTCCAAACAAAAGGTCCTTGTGTAAAGAAAAGTCTATGTGTTTAGCCTTAATATCTTCTGAAAGTGGTTAAGAATGAAAACATGCATACCTCCTGATCACAGAACCTGTAACAGCTGCCCTGGAGGAGGCTTACTTGGGAAGCCTAAACCACCAAAGATAAAACATGTTGTTTACTAATAGGTTCCCAATGGGAAGGAAAAGTCTTATTTAAAGTACTAAGAATAAACAAGTATTTAGTGATTTGACTGTGACAATTCAGAGCTCCAAAGTCCAAACTGAAGGACATATAACCCTTTCCCCTATCTGTCAAACTGCCCTGCAGTCTTTATCTGAAGGAAGAACACTGGTAGCAGGCTCCAACTTAATGAGCGTGTCTGTTGACATGGAAAACAATTTCAAGTCCTCAGATACCTTGTAAAACCTGTCAGACTTTTTAGGTGCTGGCGGTTGGGGGTCTGGTGCAGAAGAACTGGATGCAAAGGCATCTAAGACCACCTCCAGAACAGGAGCAGGGGTGCCTACTTCCAAGAGGATGTAGCATCTCTGTTGAACTTCAGAAATCTATTAAGATTACCATTCAAAACGCTTCATCATGTTAACAACAATTTTCCTAAAATATTTTTTTTCAAACAGGGAGGATACAAGGAATGCTCATCAGCCAAGGCCAAGTCATGGAATGAGGTAGTAGTAGTACGGTCATATTTAAGTGCTTATCAGCTAAACACTGTGCAAACATTTAATACAATTATATTAAAATTAAAGAATTTAAAGTATTTCTAAACAGGTGTAAACAACTTTATAAATAAAGGACAGCAGAAAAAGCTATCCTATCTTTATAAAATATATTGTATATAAATAAGAGTAAGAAGCCATGGAAGGCTGCAGTTCAAAGTGCAGTACCCCAAAGCCAAAGAATATGTGGGCTGAAATGTATGCAGTATTCCCTCAAAACAAAGCTCATGTCCCAAGTAGAGAGGATTGCTTTTTTAGGGGTAGGGGCAGGAGAGGAATTACTATCAGACACATCATGACTAGAAAAATGCCATTGCAAACCAGCTGGTAACTTCAACTCCTCCATACCCAAAGTTCATGGAGAAGCACTCCCTGCATCACATAGCTATAGAGCTAGCTGGGTCAGTAGTGCTGTCTGTACAGCACTTCCTGTGTTATGGGGCACTTCAGGGAGATACCACAATCAGCTTGGTTTACCTTAATCACATTATTACATTTACAGCATCCAGTAGCATGATTTAACAGCTTAAATGTGTAAGAAAAGCATTTAGTTGAATAACTAAAGCAAAATGCTCCTTTACTTGCTCAGTTAAATAATTTTCTTCCACATTTAACTTTAAAGCGTGGTGCACTTCTCCAAGTGATTCTGGTCTGGCCTGCCAGAACAGACATACGTAACACTTCATTAACTTGAGTTCTAGCAGTAACAAACAATGTTAAAAGATGAACAGAAAAGTTCTAAACTTAACAAATGAGTCAGGTATTCTAAAACATTGTGTTATTCATCATTCTCACTGCTGCAGTAGCCTACAGGCTGTATGGGTTGATTACCACAGCCTATTCAATCCAGGAGGGAGAAGGATATGAATCCAGGAACTCCGGGAGAATGGCCCTAGCAAAGCCAGTCCTGGAAGAAAAGGGAATCCAGTTTGTAATGTTATGACAAGGTATACACAGAGGACCATGTAGTTGTCTTTAGAAAGCTTTTAGACTCCACCATTTTCCAATATGCCATCAAAGAAGACAAGGCCCTCACAGAGTGTATTTTGATACTGATTGGAATGGCTTTACTATGCTATCTACAATAAAAGGCAAAAGCTAAGAACAACCAACTGGGAACAGACTATTTGACATCAGATGTCCTTTCTTAGTTCCATCATAAGAAATAAATAGCCAACCAACTTTTATAAAGAACATGAACCTCTCAAGATAGTATCAGAGCTGCCTACATATGTCCAGTGCACTTATAATACTTTTTTCCCTGATTCTGACGGTTAGGACAGAATATTGGAAGACCGGTGTAATTCAAAGAAAACTCTGAATAAACCTTGGGCATAAATGAGGGATTTGGTCTTACTAATACCCTATCCCAATAACATAACAGATACTGTTTAACCACCAAAAAAGCTTGCAACTTAAATATTCATCTTATAGATGTCAGAGAAATGAGAACAACAATATTCTATGTAATGAACCCTAAATGTGCCTGAAGTATGGGTTCAAATGTAGATGTGGTTAACTTTTCTAGTAGAAAGTTAAGATCCTGGAAAGAAACAACCTGTACGCAAGTTGATTTCAGGAGAAAAACTCATTTCAGAAAATATTTTATTACAAAACTTTTGAAGAAAGAGAAGGATTCATTGGATAGGCATACTGAAATGACCACAAGCTGTACCTTAACAAAGTAGTACAAAGGCCTGAAGTTAGTAACTCACACAAATATTTGAGGAACAGTGGTACCATTCAAGTCAGGGCTGTGGTTAATGGGTAGGCACCAACTAGAAAACTCCTCCACGTGTCAACATAAGATTTTCTAATAGCAGGATTCCTTTTGTCTCCTTTAGTACCTGCTGCACAGCCTTTAAAAAGAGAAGTCTAAAAGGTATCTGAATCTAGGCAGATAACTAAGGATTTTTTAGACTATGGTGTATCAAACTCCCCGAGTTCCTGTCTTGTACGAGTAGATCCAGATGGTGCAAAAGTTTGTGATAATTGCTTTTGGCCAATTCCATTAAAAGGGGTGGCCAAAAAAAGGTTCACCTCAAATATTTTCTGGGGAGTTCTTGTGAATCTTCCTAATTACCCTGGATATCAGTGAAAAGGGTGGAAATGCATAAACATCCCCATGCAAAGGGATGAAAAAAAGCATCTGTTAAGTTGTCTGTTCTGAAAGAAGGCCAGCAGATCTATTTATGGTGTTCCCCACAACTGGATCAATAGCTGGAACCCCCCCCCCCTTTTATTGAATATGCAATCATTAGGATCTGTCCTGATCCTGCTCAGTTGTCTGTTATGTTTTTGCTCTAATGGAAAGTAAGATGCTTGGAGGGTTAAGGAATGCTGAAGAGCTAACTCCCAAGCCAGCCTGCATAGAGGGTATGACCTTGTTCCCCTTACTAGTTGATGTGCCACATCAATATGGTATGGTCTGTAATCATCTGGAGAGGTCCAGGGGACCACTGATGATGACGAGATTAAAAAGCATGATCACACCTTACATCTCTTTTAATATTTTGTGATTTGGTCTGTCTGAAAAATCCCACAGGCCCTGCACCTTTACTCCACAAAAACTGCCCCCCCCCCCCAAGGAAAATCTGAGGCATCTATAGTTCCAACTTGACATGAAGGTTGAGGGGAAATGGAGAGACATGTTTACCTGTATATGTAGACTGCACCAAAGTAGTTCCTTTTTACAAAGCCCAAGACTGATACCTGAAAATCCAGGGCATGCAAGTGTCAGGTCCAAGTGTTCTTACGATACTGAATTTTTCTCATGTGCAACTTGCAAGAAGAATCATAAGAATCACAGATGCTATGAGCCCTGGAATACTGAAAAACTCTCTACCTGAAGTCAGAGACTGAGTTGAAAAACTCAGGAAGGTTTCCAGATTGAAATCCACTATTTCCTGTGTCAAAAGCTTTTGCTGCACAGTGTCTGTAAGACATTCTAGAAAGATAATCCTGTTTGGCAAGGGTCAAGGAAGATTTTGTATATGTTTACCTTGAAATCTCTGACAGGTCAGAATAGTTGAAACCCACGTTAAAGGTTACTGATATGTGGAACAAAAACTCTGCAAAGATAAATAAATCATCCCAATAAGTAAACAAGTGAGTACCATTCAGTCTGTCCTAATAAATGACTGGAGATAGATACTTTGTAAACATATCTGAAGCAGCAGACAAACCAAACATATCAAACATATCTGAAGCAGCAGACAAACCAAATTGTAATGCAGAGAAATGACTGTGTGACCCAGATACAGAAATTCAGAGATCTTTATGGTTCCCTGTTACCGTAAAGCTTCCCTGGGGAATAAGGGGTAATAGACTCTGAATAGTCAATATCTTGAATTTTGAAACTTCCATCTAGTTGTTTAGGAAAGAAATATTTAAAACTGGTCTCCACTGTGGCTCTTTCTTTGGTGCCAGACACATTCTGCAATAGACACCTTTACTACTTTGAATAAACAGAATTGGTTCTATGACTCCTAAAGTGAAGAAAAGCTGAAAAACCTGAGGGAAAAATTCTGCCTGGTTCAGAGGATGGGGAGGAACTCCCTGAAAGGAGGTTTTGCATCTATTGCCAACTGGATCTGTTCTGAACCAACTTTAACAACTATATGTCACAATCTGTTCCAGTTGTTGGGACAGGTTTTGACAGACTGGGGCAAGGGGGAGGGAGAGAAAGGAGGAATGCTGGTATAGCCATCCTGAAGATACAGACTATCCCTTTTTTAGAAAGATTTTTGAATGTTACGGTTTCTTTCCTGTCATCTCTTTTTTGTTTCCACTTTGGCCTGAAAGGTAGGGATTGGTTGTTTTGTTTCTTAGATGTGAAACAGGATCTATGAGATTTAAAAGGGGGTGGGGTCCTGAAAAATATTAGAAACTCCCTGCACTAGTTTTCCTCTTTAATGAAATTGTTTGTGGACCTGAGTAGCAGATGAGCAAAATAAAACATTTTTATCTAAAGAGGATAGAAAAATTCAGACTTTACTTAATAAGAAAATGTCTGATTTCAAACCCAGGCATACCCTGTTCAAAACAGCAACAGAAAAAGAGGTCCTTGACCCAGTATCTGCACAATTGTACATACTACCTAAGGCATATTTAGACAATAGAGAGATGTCCAAAATAATAAGACTGAGACAGGCACTCCCTTCAGGGGAAAGGGTGGTAACTACATCATTCAAACTATCTACACAAACCTCCATATATGGATGTGATAGCTATGGTTTCTATATGCACAACTGGAAGAAGAAATTCTCATAAGAAGTTTGTCCCAAGATTTTCTTCGCATTATCTAAAGGGGAAGACTGTGATGATGTTCTCAGCCTTTAATTTGCTGGTGTACAGGGCGAGCTTGCTGGAGAGTCAGAATTACACAGAAAAAAATAAGTGCTAGTTGGTCTGTGAAATTTTGCAAAATTTATCTGCATTTTTGGGGGGACTGAAGGTTGTGAATAAGGGTTGTTACAGGTAGCATAATATACCTCATCCAAGGCTGCAATTATAGGAGGAACAGGTATAGACTGGGGCAAATCTACTCGCAACATATAAAAAAAAAATCTCTTCACTTCAGGGGTAGCATACATTTGTTCCGATACAAACAACTCATTCATTTTGGCAGCAATCTGAGAAAAGAAAATGACCTTCCAAGGAAGGTGTGAGGACCCATTTTCCTCAAAATCAGAAAAAATGGGCTTGTGAATCTGTACAAGACACAGCCCAGTCTATGTCAGACTCATCTGACCACTCTTCCTCATGGATAGTGCCAGGATACATCTTATGTAAAATAAGAAAACATCTTTTCTTACAGATACAATGACTTCAGGTGAAAAATGATTAACGTTTTGTTTTTTTCTTAACCAGCATCTTCTCTGACCAAACAGTAGAGGAATACTTGCCTCAAAAGAGGTCACTTCCCCTCAGACATGTCCAGTAGAATCCCCTGGTGAAACTGTCCCCCAGAAAAAAAATGTTTTTTCTATGACTGAATCAGACACTAGAATAGCCAAAGAGGACGTGGCTAACCCCCTCCCCCAAATTCATGGTGGCTGAAAGGACTACATTAGAGGAAGACAAAGAGGTGAATGAGTGATCTAAGGAACAACTGCTGGCCACTGCAGATTCACACACTATCAAATGAAGTGTAGGTTAAGCCACCCTAATTGACAAGGGCTGTCTGGTTAAGTTTTTTTTTCCTTCAAGCAACTGCAGAAGCTGGACGAACAGGGTAAATATCCAAGCTAACACAGAGGATGCGTCAGATGTGGCTGGAATCAATGGAATGAGTCAGTCAGAAGGTAAGTTGTCAAAAGTCTACACAAGCAGCACATTTACACTTACCTATTCAAAGTCCAAAAAACATGGTAATACACAAGCAGTACACCAAAACCCTGTCAGAAACCCCTAAGAAGTACAACTAGTCTGACAGAAATAAATGGCATGTAAGCTGTCAGACCATGCAACACAAGCACTATATGCCTGTCGTTGTCTCTGCCCAAATGAAACATTGCCCCACAGTAAAACTTTTATAAAAAAAGTTTGCATAAGCAGAACATTTCTATATCAAGTAAGACCCCACACTAGCCAAAGTTAAAAAAGTAGTCCCAAACAGGAAACATGACTTTACATACAAAGAAAAATAAAAACACTTTTTATAAATTAAAAATAAATGTGTTCTGTGCGAAAAGGTCCCCCAAATGCGACTTACCAGACAGAAAAGAAGCTGAAAGACTGTCTGCTTCTCTAGTGGACCTACTGAGCTATTTCTTCACAAGGCAGCAAGAAAGTTCTGAAGATTTTCCATCCTTAAGGTTGACAAATAAGCAGCCAGAGTGGAAGTGTTGGAGAGTCAGACCTTTTGGAAGCTGGACAGATTTTGTGTCTTTGGCCATAAAGCCTAAATGCTAATGCAACAGTGGGAATGATGAACATCTACCCGTAGTGGTACTAAAGGGTGCATAACTGTTTTTCTCAATGCCCCATAAATAAAATATTTTTCACTTAGACAAATAAGACTTTCTGATTGTGCGCTTCCTGTCCTTCAGCAGGATCTACAATACCCAAAAGAATTATGAACTGGAATTTCAGCTTCAATGAGGTGCACCAAAACAACTGCCAGGATGCAAAAAACACACACAGTAGCAGTAACCCAGAGAAAAAAATGCTACACAAGAACACACCATAAACTCATGATCTTCAGAGACTGCAGTGAGAGGGGCTTCCAGCTATGCACTCTTCCCATTAGTAGAAGGTGCTCAAAAGAATTTCAGAGCTTCTGTGTAGTGGATCCAGGTCCACTTTAGCTTCTGAAAACATCTGTGTTGTTGAGTCAATGAAAAGAAGCAAACAGGAGCAGATCGTGGACTGACCTCCACAATTTCATAGTACGAAAACTAGGAAGTTGAAGTAATAGTATAGGTCATCAAAAAGTCACCACTCCAAAGGACAGAAGGAGATTTCAGACTTCTATAAATGAAATCCCTAAATACCTGGGTTATAAATTCTCACAGAACAAAACTATCACAGGGGCTGGAAAAAGCAACACACACACCTATGTATATCCCTACAACAGAGAAAAAAAATGAATAGTGTATACCTCTCAGCTGTCCAAATGTTTCCTTCATATTTTTGGGTTGTTCCTCAAAATCTGTGGTTTTCTGGCAACTCATTGAGTATTAAAGATCCTAAATAATGGTAGACATTGGAGTTTTAGACTAATGTTAATGAAAACCTGTGATTCTTGCAACTATGTTTATAAGAGCAATATTTAAAATGTGTCCCTGAATTTGGGCCTTTGTATCCTAATATTTTTGGCTTTGAACACAATTCTTGTACTAAGAAGTTGAGTGGTATGAGGGGATGATATTATGTAAACAGACTAGAAAGGAAGGTTTACCAAAAGACCAAACTACAATTAAAATGCATGTCTCAGAAACAACATCTGATAAAGGTATGTACAATAGAAGAGGTCAAGGTCTCCTGAACCTGGATAGACTCAATAGGGGAAATAATGAAGTAGACAATGGCCAGGTGAAATGGGCCCAAATGGGATTTAACACAGCACAGAAAATGTTTGATGACCTGGTGATTACAAAAAAGAAATACAAGCAAACAACAAGGAAGGCAATTGCTTTGTGAGAGGAACCTCACCTTAGTATGCTAAGGTGAGGTTTTACTGATATTTAATGCTATAGAGTCTTTAACATAAAAAAAGCCTGAAGCTCCAAAACATGATGTTTAGAAGTAGTACAGTTTTCTAGGACAAGTATCTCAAGGGACAAGAAAAGGGCTCAAATAAAGGGAAAGTGATCATCTCCAGGATGAAGTAGACAATACAGCTTTGTATGTAAACTTAACACAACAAGAGATGTTCAAACAGAACACTGTTGCATTAGTCTAAGCTACAGGATCATAGATTACTAGGCTAATGGCCCTTACAAGCATAGCCAAGAGTTTATCCCCAAAACGAAACCCCAATCAGTACCTGTTGCCCCTGTTAGTAAGAGACACAGGTGGAACTCCTAGGACAATTTGTGGTTATCCATCCACTCAAGTATGAATTATATCCTACCTAGGATATGACAACTGGCCAGCTTCCAAAGTTTAAGGGCACCTTCCATGTACCCTAACTGCTAAACAGCTTAAGAAGTCAGTGGTTAGGACATAAAACCTTCAGAGCTTCCTTGACCCAGAGTAAGACAGGCTACAGTCCTGCTCACTAAGTATGTGCTTGAAAAAATGGAAAGGGAGAAATATATCCACACTTTGGCATAAAATATAATACAAATAAGGGAAATGGAAGGGGTGTGATCATGCTGCAACAATAATCTATTCAAACACCTACTGCTACAGTAAGTTTACTAACACAACTGTACTATGTCCATCATTAGATCACTGTTGCAGTAGCCCAAGTTATATAGATACAATAGAAGAACTTATAAAGGGAGGAGGAACGAGGATCACAGTCCAGGAACCTCTGGAGAATAGTCCTAATAAAGCCTGCTCTGGATCTTGGGAAACAGTAATTTACAGTGCTTGGTGAAAGTACGCACAGACGACCAAGTTGCTGCCTCTAGTATATTTCTAGAATCCATCATCTTTTTTCGGCTGTTCCCATTAGGGGTCGCCACAGTGGATCATCTGTTTCCATTTCTTCCTGTCCTCTGCATCTTGCTCTGTCACACCAACCACCTGCATGTCCTCTCTCACCACATCCATAAACCTTATCTTAGGCCTTCCTCTTTTCCTGTTACCTGGTAGCTTCATCCTTAGCATATTTTTCCCAATATACTCAGCATCCCTCCTCAGCACGTCCAAACCAACGTAATCTTGCCCCCCTGGCTTTGTCTCCAAACCTTCCAACCTGGGCTGATGCTGTAATATACTTATTCCTAATCCTGTCCACCCTTGTCACATCCAGTACAAATCTTAACATCTTTAACTCTTCCAAATCCAGCTCTAACTCCTGCCTTTTTGTCAATGCCACTGTCTCCAATCCATATAACATAGCTGGTCTCACTACCCTCTTGTAGACTTTACCTTTCACTCTTACTCGTACTCGTCTGTCACAAATCACTCCTGACACTCTTCTTCACCCAATCTATCCTGCCTGTACTCTCTTCTTCACCTTTCTTCCACACTCACCATTACTCTGAACTATTGATCTCGAGTATTTAAAGTCATCCACCTTCGCCACCTCTACTCCTTGCATCCTCACCATTCCTCTATCCTCCCTCTCATTCACACAAATATATTCTGTCTTAGTCCTGCTGACCTTCATTCCTCTTCTCTCTAGAGCACATCTCCAGGGTCTCCTCCACCTGTTCCCTACTCTCACTACAGATCACAATGTCATCTGCAACCTGTCTGTCAACCTGTCCATCACCATTGCAAATAAGAAAGGGCTCAGAGCTGATCCTCGATGTAATCCCACCTCCACCTTAAACGCATCCGTCACTCCCACCGCAGACCTCACCACTGTCACACTACCCTCGTACATATCCTGTACCACTCTAACATACTTCTCTGACACTCCCAACTTCCTCATACAATACCACGTCTCTAGGCACCCTGTCATATGCTTTCTCTAAGTCTACAAAAAAACACAATGCAACTCCTTCTGACCTTCTCTGTACTTCTCCATCAACACTCACAGAGCAAACATCGCATCTGTAGTGCTCTTTCCTGGCATGAAACCATACTGCTGATCACTAATCATCATGTCCCTTCTTAACCTAGCTTCCACTACTCTTTCCCATAACTTTATGCTGTGACTGAGCAATTTAATCCCTCTGTAGTTACTACAGCTCTGCACATCACCCTTATTCTTAATCCATGCCTTTCCAAAAAGCCAGAGAAGTAGCCAAAATGCTAGTACAGTGGGCCATGACCCTGCCAGAAATGAACATGTTATGGTGAGAGTAACAAAAAGCAATATGATAAGTCAACCATTTAGAGATGATCAGTGTTTTGACACTAATTCCCTCTTTTTCTTACCTTTATAGGAGTGAAACAGTTAATCAGAATTCTAAAAAGCTTTTATCCTGTCAATGTATTACCTGAGCTCCCTGTGGACATCCAGAGTGTACAAAATTATTTCTCCCCTATTTTTTTAGTTCAGAATAAAAACAGGGATGTATAGTCTGGCTTGAAGTAAACTCTAAAATCACTTTAGGCATAAATGAAGGGCTGGATCTCAAAGTCACCCTATCATTGGGAAAGATTAGATAAAGTTGAATCACCAGAGGAACTTGCAATTTAATTACTCTCCTTGCAGAAGTCAGAGTAATTCCCAAGATCAGAACTTCAAATCAGCCTCAGCCTCAGGTCAGGAGAAGGTTAAAAAGGATAAAGTGTAAGTTTCTCTGCTACAAAAGTAAGATCTCAAGAAGGAGCCACCTGTCTTCTACATGTATGGACATGTAAATCCCCTTTTCAAAACTGTTTTGCTTGAGGTATGGCAGAAAGGCAGAATCTATGAGCAGACAAGTACAGGTAGCCAAGAGGTAAATGGTGGTAGAAGAGTAAGAAAGGCCTAAAGATAATAATTCACACAAATACTACAACCAAAACACCTGGACATGAAAAGGGTGGTGGGTCTTACTTTGGCACTTAGCCAGATATAATTTTCTAGTAGCAGGTTGCTTAGTGTCCTTGAATACCTGCACATCTTCAGAGCACAGATGCCCAAAAAGTATCAAAATTGCCCAACCCAGTCAATGAACTGAAGAAAGTGAAGGCTGGGGTGTATCAAACAACCTCTGTCTTGTGTGAGTCCATCCACCCTGTAAGAAAGCTTGTGGTAACTGCCCTTGGCCATTTTCCAAAGAAGGAATAACCAGTGTAGCCAGGGCCAAAGTGGAGTCACCACAAGTGTTCTGAGACCGTCCTTTTGAATCTTTAGAAGAGCCCTGGTTACTAAGGGTGGAAAAAGAGAGGACAATTCCCATCCATTTAACTGTCTGTTGCAAATGGAGGCAAACAGATCTATCTGAGGACTTCCCCACAGTTAGATCACTTCCTGGAAGAACACTGGGCTCAACTTCCATTCATGAGAGTCTGTCCTGATCTTCCTCAGCTTGATTGCAACAATATTCTGCTATGGCAGAACTTAAGTAGCCTGCAGGGATACACTGTGCTGAATTGTTGTTCCATGCTACCATAACTAGTCTGCAAATGGGAATAGGATCTGGCTCAACCCTGTCTATTTATGTACCACATCATTGTGATGTTGTTCCTGGTTGCTACAAGAGGGCCTGGAACCCAAAGATGGCCTACAGATGTGACAGCACTTATTACAAACATCATTTCTTTGACATTTATATGTTTCAGTCTGTCTTGCTTAATCCACAGACCCTGAACTTTCAACCTTTTGGAAACAGAAATAAGGGATACTGATGCTGCATCCAAACTGATATGAAGGACCACTGCATTTTTCTCATTTGAATTCTGGCAAGAAGAACCATGATAACTGAAGATTCCATGAAAATCAGACACCTTAGATACTCCCTGGAAGATGTAAGATGGTTGGAGAATATCGGAAATTGTCCCTTGTAAAATTATAGTGTCTTGAGGAAGAAAAGCCATTATGAAGGATGTATCCAGGAGAACATCACAGAAACACCATCTTATGAAATGGAATTAAATTTGTCTGTCTCCATCTGAAATCCTCGTCTGAAAGAAAAAAGGTTCTTTACCCAATCCAGAGATTGTTGACAACTTGTAAAAGAATCTGAAGAAATAAGGTAATTTCTTGTAAATAAGGAAAATGCGAATGCCCTGTAGTTTGCAGTGAGGTATTACAGGAACCAGGCATTTTATAAAACTCCCTTGGAGCTGTGGACAAGGTAAAGGGTAAAGCAGAAAATAAAATGTGAACCAGACAAAGAGAAACAAAAAGCATCTGAAATCTTTCTGTACTGGAATTTGAAAAGCATGTTTTAAATCTAGAGTTACTAGAAAACTAAGAAGTGGAATAAGAGGTAACAGAGATTGTACCAAAGGCATTTTGAATTTTAGGATTCTGATTCAAGGCTTTAGAAAATAAAGATCTAGCCCAGTTCTCCAAATTCTCTCTGTGTGGTACCATTTCCTTATTAGATCTTGGGGGGAAAAGGCTCTGTAACTACCTCAAATAGCATTTGATCTCGGACAGGAGGAAAACAGGTAGGTTTGAACGGCCAGCTATAGCCTTTTTGATTCTCAGAATCCAAGTGTCTGAGGTTATCTGCTGCCACAGACAGAAGTGTAATTCTAGACTTTGGGAAAACTTCACATGAATGTCATGGTCACAGGGAGAAAACACACACATGAAGGGGCTTACAATCATGTCAGCTTTTTAGATAGTTTTTGATTCTGGGAGAATCTTCCCTTCTTCTTTCAACCTCTCTACCATTGTGTTCTATAATTTTACTTCCCTAAGCCTTGCTGAGATTGTTTTGTTTCCTATACAAGGAACCTGACTTATAAGGAAAGTTTATATTGCATTTTGTCATGGGGGGGGGGGGTTTGAAAAATCTGGATAACCCCCTAAATTAACCTTTACTTTTCATAAAATCTTTTAATGGCTTCAGTAGTGGAAAGAAGAAATAATACATCTTTATCTAGGGGTGCATTCAAGAGCTTATCTTTGACACCTTCTGGAAATTCTGGGATCATGCCCAGCAAATCTTCTCATCACTGACCTAGTATCAGCTGCTCTCGAAACAGCATCAGCAGTATCATAAGAACATTTTAGACGGTGTTTGGTTGCCTGAGACACAGAGGATATTAAATAATTCAGAAATGCGTCTGTATCTGAAGAAGGGAGGTCAGCAATTAACTTGCTCATATCAAAACAAGCCAGCAGTAACTTGGGCCTGTGAGCCTGGCAATTCACTCTTCTGATGGTTAAGGTCAAAGAGGTATAAAATGTCTTCCCAAAACTATCAAACATTTTTCCATTTTTCTCAGAAAGAATAGGGTTAGCTGCCAAAAGATGTTTGTCAGAAGATGTTTCTGACAAAGAAATCACTGATGGATCTGACTTCAGTTCTGAAAAATAAATTTGTGGTTCTGAAGAACCTTATATAATTTATCAGATGTCTTGGAAGCAGGAGGGTGACTATCAGGCTGGAAAGCATCCTCTAATGCTGGCAAGACAGGAGGAACAGATGCAAGTTGAAAACCCACCTGCAATAACTCATAATATCTTGCTATCTTTTTGATATTTCTTTTTGTTCCCACTGAAATAACTCCTTTCTTTCTGACAATAGTATCAGAAAAAGATAACTCTTCAGGAGAAGAATCTGAAGGAAACATTTCCTCACAATCTGATTTTTCCTTCAGAGGTGTTGGAACTCCAGAAACACAATCTAAACCTAATCCCCGTCTCACAGAGTAAAAATCTGAATCAGAAAGAGGGGGAAAACTTTTTATTTTAAAATTCAGGAAAGACTCAGAATGCAAAGATTAAAAGGCATGAACTAAATCTGGCAAAACCTATCTAATAGTGCCTGTTTATCCTATGTGAAACAGGAGAAGAAAAAAATGCTAACTTTATGTTTTTGATTCGTGGAGACCTCCAAGAAAATGACTGGCCAAAGACCAATCCCTTCTCCAGGAATCAAGTTCCCTGGTGGGGGGGGGGTCTTCACTGTACTGCACCCTCCACTTCCTCCACTGATACCTACAAGTGTGTTTTCCCCTTGCCTGAAGAGGACATGCCCTTCTCTCACTCCTTAGCAGCTTCTCGCAAGGTAACACCAGAAAGATCGAGAGAAAGCAGAAAGCAGTCCAAACCAACAGAAATGCCACAGCAAAGTCACTCAGAAGATAAGCCAGACTAAAAACAGAAGACTCCTGTACAACGTTCTTCTTTCTGAAGATCGGGTACAGAACAGCTGAAAAGTCCAAAGGCTGATCCAAGTCTCTACCAAAAAAAAGTGTCTGATAAGTAGGTAGCAAAGCCATGGCTGATTTCTTTTATTTAAATAAAAATTCTTACTAAATCACAGCCAACATAGTGACAAGAACACACATACATTGATATACAGGAAAACAAAGCACAGTAACTTTTTTCATGCAGTATGCACATTTCCTTCTTCACAATTTGTATTCACTATGACATTAATTGTTCAATTCCTTTCTTCCCTTAAACAACACTCCTTCTACTGTGCATTATTTTACTTGTTCCCATAGATTCCATTTACTTTTTATGTAATTTGCTCATTCCTTTTTCTGAGGATGCTACCTTCAGTTACTTTAGCTCCTATACAATATTCAGTAATTTAGTTACATTGGGTTTAGAATTTGATTTCCATTTTTTAGTCATTGCTTTTTTGGCAGACAGTAGCAATACACCCAGTAAGGCCTTGCTATGTCTAGGCAATTCAGAGACAGTCCCAGCTCAAAAGAATAATTTTCATAGTTACAATTTGCTTCCCCAACATTTCTGACAAAACACTCTGAAAGGAATTTTTTAAATTCTCCTACTCAATACATTCTCAGAAAACATGCTGCCAATTATCTCTGTATTTCCCATCAGACCTCCAGCATTTGATTGAAGAAACATTCTGTGAAGTCTTCTTTATAAAAAATATCAATGCAAACACTCCCAAGCAAAAATCCTGTCTTCTAGGTTTTGTTGCATACTTGGGAGCCATACAAGTGTCTTTCCATTGTTCCTAGGTAAACTACCTCTCTCTCTACCCAATCTTTCTAACCTCCTCTGACTGATTCTTATAGTTATTGTGTAATATTTTGTATGCCCTACAAAATATTCTCTGTTTAACAGCTACTTTTGTCCAAGATGTAACTAAAGGCTCTACCATAGCTAGCCTTTACTTAGCAGTGAAAAAGTAAGTTTTGATGCAAATTTTGAAATTAACTTCCCCTCCCCCAAAAACACCAGTCATAGTTTCAACTATATTTTTCTCACAAAAAGTACAATTTTGAAAAGTATTTATCCACATGGAATCCTGATTAAAATGTAATTTATAAGGTAAACCTTTTAGCAACAATCACTAAAAACATCAGTCCTAACCCTTAGCAATAATTTCTGACAAAAAAGATAAACTTTTCTTCACAAAAATTGGTAATGTGGAGGATGTTCCTCAATGGAACACCTATCTGCCTAGCTTTGGAGAAACACTGGCTGACCTTTCATCACTCAACCACCACAGGGAAGCGTGTACTTCAACAGCAAGAACAGTCTGGAGGTTTAGCACCCTAACTACTGACTTTATGCCATTCTCCTAAAGCTATTCAGTGATTAGGGTGAATGGAAAGTACCCTTAACTTCTGGCAGCTATAGTTTAGGCTACTTCAACAGTGATTTAAAGATGAACATCTTCATGGGTTAAGAAAACATGTGAATTGGGGGTATGTGGGGGTAGAAGCAGTACACCTTTAAGAATGTTTTAGAAAGTGGCAATAATGTCAACATATGAACTTCAGTGAGGTCATGAAATGTCTGTATACCAGAATTAGACATATGAAGAAGTCAACAGGGACTTGACACGGAGAAGAGTGAACACCATCATCACTGGCATGGAATGAAATGCTGTCATTTAGCTAGGAAACTAGACCTGATATAGTACTTTTGACACAGAGTAAACTATTCCTATTTATCTGGGTAAGATACTTATCCTATTTATCTGCCTAACACACAAAGCTATGCCAAACCCAGAGCTTTTGGACATGCTCCACTTAAAAAAAATCCCAATCCCTCCGAGCTACATGCTCTAGGGACCTAAACCTTGTCACCACAATAAACAGAACATGCTGGAGGGATAGATTCCTGTCCCAGAGACTTCCCATATTCTGGAACAAACTACCTATCTATATCAAACAAAGCTCCTCATTAGCACTCTTCAAGAAAAATCTTGATGATTGGATGGGAGATAGGAAATTCACCCCAGGGGATCACTTCTGTGGCTCTGCTTGACAGTGGCACAGGAAAATAATTTTCTTCGGTGGTGAAAGCCAGGGTACCTTTTGGCTAGGATTATATAGGCCCCTAGGGCCAATAGCCTAGTACCTACCTATGAACTTGATAGAGTATTTCTAGGCTTCCAGAAAGACATAGAAAATGTTCTCTAAACCTCACTACTACTGTACTTTCATGGTTAAGTATGAAACCACAGAACTGAAGGGTGCAGGAAGTCCACAAAGAGGCTTGTCAAACGGTTACTATGAAGTTGGGAAAAGTGGTATGTGTTAGCTTGAGGACAAGTGCTGAAGAGGGGACACCAAATTTGTTGCTGCCACAAAGGAGCTGTAAAATCATTCTCAGTCAGTTCTGCCGTGTCTTTGCTTGGACTTGCTTAGACTGAAGGAGTGGAGAAAAAATATTAATGTACCTCTCCTTCTGCAACAGAGAGATCAAACCAAAACAAACAGCATCTGAGGTCAAAAAGCAGAACTACGGCAACTTTCTGGAAGTACTCTTATAGATGTTTTCTAGGTACCCTGTTCACAAAGTTCGAAAGAGGGTTCAAGCACATAAAGTATATAACAAGCCAGAAAAAATAAGCTTCTGTTAACAATGTCAAACCTCAGATCTAGCATATAGATAAAAAGCTGAAGGATCTTCTCCCTCTATGTTTGATGATATAGTACATGGCCATACTTTCCCACCTTCACGAGGATGACCTGATTCAGAATTATAAATACTTTCTGACTCCTGAGCTGTTTGATGGTTGCATCAATGGTATTGCCTCAATCACCAGGTCATACCCTTTTCAGAACTAACTCCAACCCTTACACAAGGCCAGTGAGGTAATCAAAACACCACAGGTAACATCATACTGCTGCCAATGAGTGCGCTTTTTCTTGTTTATGCTCTTAATCCTGCTCCTGCACTTGCTCATGGCATTGAAGTGGGGGTAGCATGCAAAAGAGTAGCAGCCCATCATCCATGCTACTACATACGACTCAGCTAAAGCCCCATCCCCTCTTGTAGACAACACTTCCCATGCATCTCCAGCATCTACCAGGGATCAGCCATAGACATATGTCTAAGTGTGATCCCTTTCCTCAAAATGGATAACACCCGCCCACCCATCCTATCTGCCCATGCCATCAAGCACCCAAACCACTAATCAAACTCGGATTGCCTGGATTATAGTCAGGGTTTTAGCCCACTACACCACCAGTATGGGTTTGATTCAGGAGTACATCTTTAAAGAAATGTGAAGCAATGCAAATTCATAAAACGCTCCAGTCCAATGATGTGTACATAAGCCATCAAGAAAGAAATGTCATACAGAAAGATCAAGTGCATGTCTCTCCCACCCATGAAGAGAGGCATCTTCATTGGAACACAGGCATGGGAAGGATACTGGGTATGCATGCCTAACTGAATTCATTGATGGTCTGCCCACTATCTCTAATCCAGTAATAGATACTGTGTGTCAGCAATAATCTGTACTAGTATGTCCTGGTGCTTGACTTTCCAAATAGACTTAAATGAGTCTTAGTGAACCTTGTATAAAGGCAAGCAAAAGGAACTGCTGAAATTCCTGCAGACATCACACTCAGGATAAATTGAAAAAATGGAAAGGCATCCACAGCTTTGAAAAAAGTCACTGCATAACGATCTATCAGACAGGTCTGACAAGTGGTGATTAGAATGACAGAAAGGGTAGGGGAGTCCAGATGAAGACCTAAAAATATCTATGACTAGGAAGGCTGATGTTGAGATTTGGCTTGACTGCCCATACTGTCCAGAAACAAGCAAAAGTAACTCCACATTCCAGGTGAGGATGAGGGAAGAAGTTGGAAGACGGGGTTTCATAGCTAACAATATAGATACAGAAGATATGCATAACTAAAATCTCACAAACAGCAACTGATACAGAAAAAAATGGGAATTGTTGGAACAATATATGCAGAATAATGTTTTGGAGGAGGAATAAGATTGATAGGAAGGCAGGAATTGAATGAGCTATGTAATATAAGACAAAAACACAGTGCATCAACAGGACAGACCACAGCAGTCTAAATAAAGATGCAAAAGCTCTGAATATAGTAGTTGAAGAACTTGTTCTACAAAAAATCCAATCGTAGCAACGATACTTAATAAACAGATGTACTTTATTCACTTCAACACGGTAAGCGCTTTCACCATAAAGGCTTCATCAGACCATACAAAATTGTTAAAACTCATGGATTTAAATAGTACACACTTAAATCAATTTGATGACATCACTACCTGTGCTTCAATTATGTATTTTAGATTGGATTCTAATAAATAGCCAACCTCAAACATATAAGGCCGGGACTGCTCCAAATGACCTAAGCGATCACCTAATTACATATATAAAGAAAAATAAAACAGGCCTCCCTACAACTCCTATGTACAGGTCAATTAGAAATAGGAAGCAATTTGACCTTGCAAAATTTCAAGAAGAACTCAGATCCTGTAACTGGACAAAACTAAAGTATCTCCCCCTAGAAGACGCAGTATCTATATTTAATACTACCTTCCTAGCGATACTCGATAATCATGCCCCTAAAAGATTAATCAAAATGAAATCAAACATTGCACCCTGGCTCACAAATGAAACTAAAGCTAAAATGAAAAATAGAAACAAATCATGGGATATATGGCGAGCAACCAAACTACCCCAAGACCACATCCGATTTCAGCAATTAAGAAATGTAACAAAAAAATCAGTAATAGCTGACAAAAAAAATGATTACTGCCAACTACAAAACAAACACCAAAAGAACCCTAAAAAATTCTGGGCAGGTCCTAATAATCTTCTCCACCCAGGCAAATCCTCTACTCCTACCCCAGAACAGGTATCTGATAAAACCCCAATTGAAGTAGCCAACACCTTTAACTCTTTCTTCACGAACACTATTCAAACCTTAGCTAACCAACTATCAGCTACCCATTGTTCTGTGAATGAATTCAATCCAGAAACTAAACCTAATTTCAATTTACAACCTGTCTCCACTTCTACTATAAGATCCTTACTTCAAAAGCTTAAACCTACCACCCTCTCCGCTGACCTCCTCCTAGCCGAATACTTGCAAAAAGCCTCAGATGTCATTGCCTACCCAATATCCATACTAATTAATCGCACCATCTCTGAATCTAACATCCCCACAATTTGGAAAACATCCCACGTCATACCACTTCATAAGGGAGGTAATTCCACGGAACTATCAAACTATAGGCCAATAGCCATAATGTCCCCTCTGGCCAAAATTATGGAAAATGTATACACAAACAACTCCTTCATTATCTTATTCAGAATAATCTACTTACCAACTCACAACATGGATTTCGACCTAACCACAGTACAACTACTGCCCTACTCTCTTTTACGGATACAATCAATAGAAACCGTAATAACAAAAAAATATCATCTGCTCTCTTTCTGGACCTCTCTAAAGCCTTCGACATGGTCAACCACCAACTACTTCATAATACTCTCAAAACCTTACAACTTGACAACCTAACCTTAGGCTGGTTCCGTGCGTACCTCTCAGACAGGAAACAAGCCATACTCTGGGACAATCAACTCTCTGAACTCTTACCTAATACCATAGGGGTTCCACAAGGGTCCATACTGGGCCCACTTCTTTTTTCAGTTTTTATTAAGGACCTACATAAAGCCATCCCTGAGGCAACCTGTGTACAATATGCCGATGATTCGACCTTAGTCTGCTCCAATACATCTCTAGAGAATCTATTGGCCAAAACCCAATCCTGCTTCACAGCTGTGGAAAACTGGTTATCAGGACGACAGCTACTTCTTAATCCAAAAAAAAACGAATTGCTTCTTTTTCATCCAACCCAAAAACTTCCCTTTACTGACTTCACCATTCAATCAAACAATGGGACAACTATCTCACCTGACCCCCATACCAAGCTACTAGGAGTTACCATAGACAATAAACATAGATTTGAAACGCATATTAATAATACTATTAAAACCGTGAACAAGAAATTAGGGTCACTATATAGAATCAAAGCCTTTTTAACCCCAATGACAAAAACAACCATTGCCCGCACTCATTTACTATCTACTCTCTTATATGCATCCCCAGTTTTCACCAAGCTTAATAAAAGTGAGCTAAATAAACTCTCAAGTTCCTACAATCACATTGCCAGATTTGCCACTGGCACTCCACATAGAACGCACCACTGTAATAACCTAAAAACCCTTGGATGGATAGAACTTCCAAACCTTCTCCAGCAAAATCAACTTATTGAGGCATTTAAGATACTTAAACACCCGGACAAAGCTCCTGCACTAAAGGGCCTAATTACACCATATAACAACCTAAATAGCCTACGCTCCGCAAATAGGCTTCTTTTTCAAAATGTCAAGTCCCATAATGCAGGAGGTGATGCTCTATTTGCTAACGTTACTGCCAAAAATTGGAATTCTCTTCCCTGTAGCATTACTACCATTACCTCCTTATCCCTCTTTAAAAAAAGTCTACTTCAATATTTGAAATCACACTGGCTCTGCCAATGTTCATTCCCGGATTAATTACCTCTTACCCTCCTAATATCTCTCACTTCTCTTCTTTCATTTGTTTCCCATGGTATACACCTTGACATTTCTTGCTACCTGACCTATTTCTCCTCCCTTTCTATCTACTGAAACCTTATTTACCTGTGTACTGAGGCTAATCGAACTGAAATTGAGATAATTGTTCTGCTTAAAATTACCTTTGTCTTCTTGATTCATTGTAATAGATAACAATTTGTATGTTTCCTATGTAATAAAAGATACCTTATGTATATTAATACTTGTATATGTGGAGCTTTTCTCCCCGGGCCTCAGCTGAAAATGGACATGTATCCAGACGGATTATCCCGGTCAACAAATGTAAAATAAAATAAAATAAAAATAAATAAAATAAAATAATATATTAGTATATTAATATACTATTTGTACTAATCAAGCTTACCAACAAACAAGACATAAATAAAACATAGTACATATTAAAAACACATGCTGCTAAGGTATAATTAAAATTGTTACAAAAATTAAAACATAAAAGCATAAAAACATACGAATCACTGTGTTTATCTAGGTACCTTCAGCCTCCTGTTATAAAGTATAGGCTTCAAAGGTATTTTATCATTAAGCCCAGGGGCTTTATCAGCCCTAAACCTAACAATCCATTTAAGTTCACAGCGTTCAGTATAATTTCTGGTATCACCACCATGTACACCAGGAATAACAACCTGTAAAACTGAAAACTTAAACTCATGTGTAGGGTCAGTCTTACGTACATGTCTCGCTAATGCATTATGTTCACTTCCCATGCGAATACAATACAAATGTTCCCTTATTCTTTCCCTTAATTTTCTATTGTTTTTCCCTACATAAAATGCGCAACAAGATGTGTACCTCGCTAATTAAACAACATTCACTGTTTGGCAATCAGCTTTTACATGTAAATTATGATTATACTTGGAGACAGGATGAACAAAGGTATTCATAGAATCTATATAGCCACATTGATTACATTTTGAGCATGGTTTCGTACCTCGCTCAGGAACATCATTAATAGCATTCCTAGCTGTACGTGGATAACATAGAATTTGTTTAAGATTCTTCTTATTTTTGAAAGTGAACTTAGGTTCATTACCTACGATACACTTAACTGTGTCATCCAATAACAACACATCCCAATGCTTCCTGACTATATCAGTTAGAGCATTGATGTCAGAAGTATAAAGCATGGGTACCCTAATAATATGAGGACTATCCCTTCCTGACCTCTCCACTAGAGGTTGGGCATTAAAATCAGAAAAGTAGGGGCTAGCTTTTGTCGTTCTGATTAAATTGACTGTGTTCACAGTTCTATTTCCTCAGAATTATAACCTCTTTCTATTAGTCTCCCCTTAAGATCTAAAAGTTCCTGATTATATCCATCTTCAGTGGGATTCAATCTGGACGCCCTCATAAATTGCCCTTTAGTTACATTTTTAAAGACATATCGAGGGTGCATACTCCCTCTATGCAACAACGTATTCCTAAAACAAGCCTTTCTGTGAACATTAGTATTCAGGAGGCCATTACTTAACCTTTCAATAAACACATCTAGAAAAGAAATGCTCTGTCTTGAAAAATTCATAGTAACTTTAAGATAGCCTGTCAAACTATTCAATTGCCTCACAAACTGGAACAGTGAAATTTCATCACCTTTCCAAATTAAAAACAAATCATCCACAAAACGCTTATAAAAGCCTACATTCTGTTTATAACAATCAAGGGTTAACAGTTTCTCTTCTTCCCAGTTAGCCATAACAATGTTGGCGTAGCTATTTGCGCACGCAGTGCCCATTGCTACGCCATCCTATTGTTATGCAGGACAGTTTCCAAAAATAAGGTTAGTAAATCTACAATATCTGTTCCATAAGCGGAGTGTCTGGAAAGGTAAGTATGTACCATCAAAACGCCCTGTTCATTCGGTATAACAGTAAAAAGACTAGTTACATCTAGAGTAACTAGAATATACGATTCATCATAAGCCACATACTTCAAATATTCATAGAGACTAACTAAAAATTATTGACTGTCTTTTAAGATATGGGCATTAGCTTCAACAACTGGTCTTAAGAAATGCTCAATATAAAGTGAAAGAGGTTCCGTCACCCATCCTCTACCAGAGACTATTGGTCTCATCGGAGGATTTTCATAATTTTTGTGAACCTTAGGAAGTCCATGTATTGTTGGTATCAATGGATTATTCACCCTTAAGAATTTGAACAAATCAGGTGTTATGTATTTACTCAACATAATGTCATCAAGCATATCATATACCTTTAAAATTAGAAGTTATGTACTCACCATAACGTTCCATCTGAGTAGGTGTATTCATTTGTCTGCAACCTGTGGGTTATGGATCCGATATCGGATCCGAACCGGCATGGTTTACCAGCTATGGATCCAAGCTCTCAGCTCCTCCCCTCACTCATAATGCCCTGCTCTACCCTCATGACCTCAGATCGAGTTTGCCAACAGCAAGAACACCCTGAAAAGGGTAACACATCATATGCAGGAAACTGAAAGGCCAGGGGGATAGGAGGGCGGGATGGTTGCAGACAAATGAATACACCTACTCAGATGGAACGCTATGGTGAGTACATAACTTCTAAATCTGAAGTAGGAGATTCATTTGTCTGCAACCTGTGGGACAGAGTCCCCAGCTACCTGAATCTTGGGCAGCCATCATGGAAGGATATTCCAGAGCACCGCGGAGCCAAAGGATGCTCTACCCCTAGATGCAAGATCCAACTTGTAGTGGGAAATAAAAGTATGAGATGAAGCCCACGTGGCTGCTGCACAAATATCATCTAGAGGAATCCTAGCCTTAAAGGCTGCCGAGGTATAGACTGACCGGGTTGAATGGGCATGTACACCCTCCGGTGCGGGCCTTCCCGAAGCTTGATAAGCCAATAAGATACATTGTGAAATCCAGCGAGATAATGAGACTTTAGAAATTGGTTTGCCCAAATTAAATTTAGCAAAGGAAATGAACAACTGGTCGGATTGCCTATGACCAGCCGTCTTGTTTAGATAAAATCTAAGTTGCCTGTGAACATCCAAGGAGTGAAGCTTGTATTCACCTTTGTTTTCATATTTAGGAAAGAAGACAGGGAGGTTAATGGATTGATTAATGTTTGCTTCAGAAGCTACCTTAGGAAGAAAGGACGGGTTGGTCCTGAGGTAAACACGGTCCAGATGAAAGACCAAGTAAGGAGGTTTAGCTGATAATGCTTGAAGCTCTGAAACTCTCTTGGCCAAAGTAATGGCTACTAAGAAGGCGGTCTTGAAAGATAAGAATTTCAGATCTACAGTAGCCGCCGGTTCGAAGGGGGGGGGGCGGTCAAGGCCTGGAGAACTAAGGAAAGGTCCCAAGGAGGAACCGCTTGCTTTACAGGGGGCCTGAGAAGAAAAGTACCTTTAAGGAAAATCTTACACAACTTGGCCGACATCAGTGGATTGGAGTCATGACCAATGTGATAATGGGAAATTGCCGCAAGTTGTACTTTGACCGTGGAACTGCTGGCACCATCATTAAAAAGAGTGGTTAAGAAATCATGCACCAAAGGGAGATGAACTGTGAAGGGGTTTAGGCCTTGCCGCTCCGCCCACAACGAGAACCGTTTCCACTTGCTGCGGTAGACTTTCCTAGTGGATGGCTTATGAGCTGCCACCAGGATGGCCTTAACAGGGGACGAAATACCGGGAGTCCTGATCAAGAGTGGAACTGGAGCAGCCAAGCGGTCAGCTTCAGGTTGTCCAGGTACGGAGGAGATAAGTGGGATGGATGAGATATCAGATCCGGAATGGGATCTAGAATCCAAGGAGGATTCACAGAGTGAGACCTTAGGAAGGGGAACCAGATCTGTCGAGGCCAAAACAGAGCAATGAGAATCATTCTGCACCCCAACCGAGAGGCTTTCTGAAGAACTTGGAGCATCAGAGGCAAGGGGGGATAAGTATAAAGAAGACCGGGTGGCCAAGCATGCACCAGAGCGTCTCTTGGGGAACCTCCGGGAGGAGGTATCAGAGCGAAAAAACTGTCGCACTTGGTGTTTGAGGGAGAGGCAAAAAGATCGCAACATGGAGTTCCCCACCGTGCGAATATGCGTTCTGCTACCTGAGTATTGAGAGACCACTCGTAAGGGGTGAGAATGGTGCGACTGAGTTTGTCCGCCAGGATGTTGGACCGACCCGGAATATGCGTTGCTATGAGAAAGCGGTTGGTGGAGATTGCCCATTCCCAAACTCTCATGGCTTCTCGACAAAGAGGGTAAGACCTGGTTCCTCCTTGCTTGTTGATATACCAGACAACCGACATGTTGTCCGATTGAATCGCAATTATTCCCAAGAAGAAAGGCCTGAAGTGCTAGCAACGCTAAGAGCACTGCTCTCATCTCTAGAACGTTGATATGCAGTAAGGTCTCTGAATTGTTCCACGTGCCTTGGACGGTCTGGCCTGCAAAATGCCCCCCCCACCCGAGGCGGGAGGCATCCGTGGTCACCGTGGCGAGAGGGGGAGAAGCACAAAATGGGCAGCCTCCGTGGAGATCTGGAGAGTGTAGCCACCACAGGAGGGACCGCTTGCAAGCCTTGCTGATCGCAATGGGATGATGCATAGGAAGAGCAAGATACGACCACTGGACTAGGAGTGTCCATTGGAGGATGCGCATGTTGAACCTGGCGAGAGGAAGAAGCGCTATAGCAGCCGCCATGGACCCTAGAGCCCTCAGGACCAACTCCGCCGGAACTGAGCTTGAGTGGAGAATGGCCCGCACCTGGAGTTGCAGATTTTGAACTCTGTCCGCAGTGAGGAAGGCTTTTAATCTCCTTGTGTCTAACCTGGCACCTATAAAATCTATGAACTGCGTGGGTGCTAAGTTGGATTTTTTTGTGTTTATAGTGATGCCCAGATGGGGAGCAAGATGGAGAAAGGAGTCTCGCGCCAATAGTAGTAGATGCCTTGTTGGGGTGGTGAGGAGCCAGTCGTCCAGGTAGGGAAAGACCTGTAACCCCTGAAGCCTCAGGTGGGCCGCTACCACTGCTAATACTTTGGTGAACACCCTGGGGGCTGTGGTGAGACCAAAGGGAAGGACCCAGAACTGGTAGTGACTGGCTCCCAGCCGGAAGCGGAGAAACCTCCTGGAGCGCCTGTCCATTAGTATGTGGTAGTACGCATCCTTGAGGTCTATGGAGCACATCCAGTGATTTTCTCCCATAAGGGGGAGAATAGACTGCAGCGTGACCATTCGGAACTTCTCCTTGGGAACTGCCAGGTTCAAGAGTGAAAGGTCTAAAATTGGTCTTAGATCCCCCATCTTTTTTGGCACTAAAAAGAACCTGGAGTAGAACCCTGATCCGATCTGGTCTGGGGGGATGGGCTGGATGGCTCTTTTCTTTAGCAGATGGCCAATTTCTGCCAAAGCGGCCTCCCACTGACCGGGTGGAACGTCGGGGAGGGACTTCAATTTTGGCAAGTGAAGAAGGGGTATACGGTATCCTCTGGATATGATCTGGTGGACCCAGCGGTCTGATGTTATTGACTCCCATGCCGCTAGGTGCTCCGAAAAACATCCCCCGACTGCCTCCAGAGTGGAGCAGCCGGGCAACCCCTCGGGGCTGCTGCGTGGGCCGTTCAGAGAAGGGTTCTCTGGACCCAAAGTTCCTGGGAGCCCCTCTACCCCTAGGGCGGCGTCCTCCCTGTCCTCCTCTGCCACGGAAGGACTGGTTGTCCGGAGCAGACTGAGATTGCTGCGACTTCCGGAACCACATCTTCTTCTGTCCCTTTTGCTTCCTAGAATAGGGCCTCTGGGGAGCAGAGAAGCGGATTCCGACGGCAGACAGCGTCTTCCCGTCCTTCTCGCTCTGGGTCAAAGTGTTGCGAACAGTTTTGCCAAAGAGGGCAGAACCATCGAAGGGGGCGTTCGCAAATGACGCCTTGAAGGGCTCTGAGAAATCGCAATGACGGAGCCAGGCCTGACGTCTAGTAACTAGGCCTGCCCCTGCTGCTCTAGCGGCACCTTCCGTAGCATGGGACAGTAGCCGCATAGAGGTATTGGTGACGGACCTGAGATTGGCCATGCGGGTGGAGTGCAGCACTTTGTCCTCCTCCGACATGGACTCTGGGGGGGATGCAGCGTATTCTTTAATAAGATCGCGCTGCATCCTAATCACGTGTGCCAGATAGTTCTGCGCCCTCACTGAGAAGGTCGCTGAACTAAACATCCGCTTCCCCAAGCGGTCCATCATCCGAGACTCCTTGCTCGGGGGATGGACTGAGGGACTCTCCTGAGCAAGTTCCCTCTTGGTGGCCGCCGCCGTCAACATGGCATCTACCGGAGGCCCCTTACTCCAATGGGCACGGTCAGCCGGGGGACTGAGAATATGGTCGGGCCTTTTGGGGACTGGCCCCGTGGTGTCCGGTTCCTTCCACGCCCTGGTGGTAATGAGGTCCACCAGGGGTAGGCAGGAGGGACACCCAAGAGGTAGACGGGCCCGCTTCAAATGCCTCCAAGAACACGGACTCGTCCGAGGAAGACTTGGGGCAGACCACCCCTTATGTGGAGCATTTCCATGATGTCTCCAAATGAGACATCCTCGGGGTGACCGTGGGGAGCCTTCCCTTCCTCCAAATCCGTGTCTTCTGTGAGAGACTCGGGAGTCAATGTGCCTCCTTTTGCACGTATGTTTGCGGGGAACATCCTCCGGGGGGCTGTCAGAGGACTCCTCGCAAACAGTAACCTGTTCCAGGGAACAGCTTGGGGCACAGGCGGGCTGTCCCAAGGGCCGGATGGTGGAAGCCTGACCCAGTGCAGAGGGAGCGGGCGAAGCGAAGCAAGTGCCGGGGTCCGGAGACCCTCAACAGGGCCCTCTCCACTACATCAAAAACCGGAGGGGAGCCGACCTCGACCAAAAGATCCGACAATCGGCTCCCCCTCGGATCCGAGGAGTGGATCAGAGCGGCGCCCGGCGCTCGGATCCGACGGGACAGTGCGCTCCGACACAGGCGGCGCCCGGAGCACTGATCCCCGGATCCGGCTCGGATCAGGCTCCGAGAGGTCGGATCCGAAGCACTCGAGGGCAGGGTCGGATCCGAAGTACCAAGTACTATCGGCGCCGACCCACCCCCAGCTCCGAAGCTGCTCGGCTCCAACTGCTCCGAACCCGGGTAGCGAGTCGGAGAAGGAGCAATTGGCTTGAAAAAAGGGGTCGAGCTCCCCAAAGGGAGGCAAGATCACTCCCATCTGCATCTGGGCCTGGATGAACCTTCTCATCATCCGGTCCAGATCAGCGTCTGACAGGCTATAAGTTGATCTCGACGAGGCTACCAAGGTAGGCCTTGAGTGCCTCCTCGATAGCCTCGACGGAGATCGGGTCTCCTCCTCCTCCTCAGGTCCCGGTGAAAAACACACTGGAGACCGGAACCGAGGAGGGGGAGAGCCAGCAGACAAGGAGGCCGGAGGAGAAGCCCGCTTGGCTGGCGGGGCCGAAAGAGAGGTCTCGGCCCGCCGCTTATGGTGCTTCTCCCTCCGGTCCTTCTTTCTAGCTTCCCTCTCCTCCGAACCACTACAGGGAGGTTGAGTCCCAGGAAGAGGAGGGGGAGCCGGAGAGGAGACAACCGTAGAAACGGTTACCCCGAAGGAGGCGGAGGCCAGAGCCGAGTCCGGTGGCAAAAGACCCGCCAAGACAAGCTTGGACCTCCGCTCCTTCAATGCCCTGGGGTTGAACCCTGCACAAATGGAACAACCAGAAGTGAGGTGTTCAACCCCAAGGCATCTAACACACAGTGTGGCCATCAGCCGGGAAAGCTTATGGCCACACTCGAGCACTGGAGAACACAGCTTTGGGTTGTTCAGACATCCCAAATGCAAAAGGTTACTTAAACTAGAGTTAAGCAAAGTAACAAAACCACTCAACAGGCCCAAACACACACTACGCTACCAGCGAGGGGAGGGATAAGTAAAATTAAATTTTAAAACACTAAAAGTATAATTAAGTAATAGGGAAACCTACACTTCCACACAACTTTCACACAAAACTTCAAAAATTAGCACTTTAAAGACTAAAAAAACTGCACTTAGCTGAAGAGCTTAGAAACACAATCTGGTCACCAGCGCGGCAAACGAGATCTGAGGTCATGAGGGTAGAGCAGGGAATTATGGGTGCGGGGAGGAGCTGAGAGCTTGGATCCATAGCTGGTAAACCATGCCGGTTCAGATCTGATATCGGATCCATAACCCACAGGTTGCAGACAAATGAATCTCCTACTTCAGATCCTTAATTTCCACATCATTCATACTAATTACTGAATAAAAGTTTTCTTCCTGCAATAACAAACCCATACTAACTTTATAACTATCATAGTCCAAATCTACCACAGGGCCCCCTTTATCCGCCGGTCTAATAATTATTGATGGATCATTACTCAAATCTTTCAAAACTTTTCTCTGTTTAAAAGTTAAATTACTCTTCCTGTTAGGTGTTTTTGAAGTCATAGAATTCAATCTGTATACATCATTTTCAACCAACTTATTGAACACATCTAAAAGTGGGTGCAAAACTGGAACATAAGTGCTAGGAGGACGAAATATTATACTTGTATTACTAGTATTGGAATCCATACCAAAGTCCAGTTTTAGCTGGACATTATGTGTAAATAATTTAAAATCCACTATAGTGGATGATAACTCACTCTTACTTGTAGGTATAAAGGACAGTCCTTTATTCAACACCTGTATCTCATATTCAGTCAAATCCCTGTTGGAAAAATTATATACTAATGATTGTCCACATGTTCCAACATTTTCTTCAAAGTTGGACCTGCATGTTCCCCTCCTGACCCTTTCCTTTTCTGTCTGCCCCTGCTGAAAGACCTCTACCGTGTGGCTTGATGCTGTAGGTCTATTGGGGAAAGGAACATGTGCGTCAACTGGGGCAGACTGTCCATTTAATAATGGGTTAACCTTCCTTCTGACTGATTGTTCCGCCATTGTTTTTTGCACTAACGAATTTCTATCATCATTACAATCAGCATTAGTAGAAACAACTGGGGATATTTGTTCTTCTGCTTCATTAACATTAGCAGGATTAACTATTTCCACTGACCCTGAAACAATATCATTAGATGCAGTTATGGAATCACACACAGTATTTTCTTTTAAAAAAACAGTAGCAGGATGCACAGATTCATTAATAACTGCATTTTGTGTTAATCGATACTGTTCATGATTAACATTAAAACGATGAGAATGATAACTGGAATTAGTTCTAGGCCAAGTGAAGACATGGCCTAATCTAAAGTCCTTAGTGTCTCAGGATTTTATTTCTCTTCGGTTCTAATAGCCTTTTCTCATAGAGTTGTGCATTATCAAGCAACTTCTCCATTCCCCAGTCAACATTGGCCTTAGGATACTTATTAACAATATTTTGCTGTTGTTTCATAACTGTATTTCTCAAAAGATCTTTTTCAGGAAGGAAAAAGTCATTTAATAACTTCATATAATTCATACTTAATTCAATATTTAGTTGCTGCCATTTAAACAAAAGTTCCGGATGAAGATTACCCGTTGTTGGCATCTTTAAAATGCGCAGCCCTCGAGGTATTAGTCTTCTTTCAAGACAAACCTCAAAATAATGTCGCTGCAATTGCATTTGTTTCAGTTTCAGAAAATCCACTTCTAGATTGTTAAGAGCTTCAAACAAGCCCTTCGAATCAGAGGTATCCAGTTCTGACTCGTCAGTCGCTTCAAACAACCTCAATGGATTCTCCATGCCAGAAATGCAAGTATGAAATCTATCAGTCTTCCGGTTTGCCATTTGTTGACCGGGTATAGTATACGGCAATTCAATGGAAGGAACTTGTAGCTCTGCCATGTCTCCAAGGGGGTGCACAACAAGCAAAAATAACACCAGTACAATCATAAAGACATAGAAAAACTGTTGCATTTTGACACCTGCCCCTGCAGAATATGCAGAAAGATGGAAAGACTCTCACTGATGTTGGTGTTAAATTTCAAACTCCCCAAATCACTTTCTTTATAATACAGTGTGGCCTACAGCAGCTTTTGTTTTGACATGACCATCTGCAGCAAATTAACCTCCATCCCACACTCTCCCACTGCCAGACATCTCATCTCATACCATCAAGACAGAGAGAGGTCTTAACCTACATGCAAAAAGAGAGTCACCTAAAGGTTCCTACCAGACTAGAAAGAATTGTTATTACTCCAGATTATGTTACATTCCTAAAAAAGGACAATTAACTCAGACCTGTACTTGATCTAAGCATCCTAAACTAGTTTAACTGTAGAACATTTTTTTCATATGGTCACACCTCAGTTTACCTTTCCTTGTCTGTCAGGAGGAGTCTGGATGTGCTGTTTGGAACTCTTAAGACACCAATCTCGACATAAAGACCACCACCAAGATGTAAAGTGATATTTTGGGTGGCAGCCATACATTACCAGCTTCAGACATGTTCCTTCAGTCTCACCTCAACCCACAGGGTGTTCACCAAAAGTATGTTTGTATCATAACAACAGATTTGTAAGTGAAGACTCCAACGTGCACTGGTCTAATTCCTGTGAGGAGTCCCTTTTGAGTCTTTTCCAGTCTTTGGGAATCACATTAAAAGCTCAAGATAGAGCCCTCTCAATTGTTCACATTCATCAGGTATATATTGCACAATCTACCATGCAGGGTATGTCTTTCACTCCCTGAACTGAATGCAAAAAATAGAAGCCATAACTGAAAAAAAAAATACTTGTAAGGACAATCCCTATTACTACTACCACTGGACTTAAAAGCTTCAATATTTTCTTTGTCTTCCTTGTTCTATATTAACACAGCTCTTTACTGTCCTAATTGTTTTCATATCTACAGGTGTTTCTCTAATTCACATTATCTTCACTACACGGTAAAGGAGATAAAATAAAATCAGAGACATCGCTATATGGGGTTGCAATTATCACAATTTTCTCAAAATATTTTGGTTTATCTGGCTCTTTATTTTGTATTTCAATGTGACTGCACTACACTGCATAAAACATTCAAGCCTTCCTAAATCTGCACTCTGTACTTCTTACTGAGCCATTCATTCTTACTTCATATCAGCCACACATAATACATGACTACTCTACACTGCCCTGCATTATCTACAGCCTTCATTTTACTATGAAAGTACTTGACTACAGTGTGTGTGTGTGTGTGTGTGTGTGTGTGTGTGTGTGTGTGTGTGTGTGTGTGTGTGTATTACACACACACACAAACTTTTCAAAAGCAAACTTCATGTTACTTAAGACCGAGGTGGGAAGTTTCAAAGCCCCCATGCTAAAGGATAACGCTTGTCCAAGCTGCAAAATCCTTTACTAATGCACTCTACAAGCACCTATAAGAATGCATGGATCATGCTATCCCAAACAAAACCAAGACTCACTCCTCCAAGAAAAGGAGACCAGTCTGGTGCAGTTATTAATATGTATAAACATGGCTGTAGATTGCAAGATGAAACACTCAAAAAGAGAAAATGTCCTTTTTTTCTTGGTTTTGCCAGCTGCCATAAACAAGCTATACAACAGAAGGAGGAAACTAGTACATAAAAGAGTAAAATCCCAAGAAGGGAAGACATCCCTGATCAGTATCAGCAAGAAACTACGTTCCCTCATAAAATCATCCAAGGCTAGCTTCGAAAGAAAAACTGCCATGGACTCCAAAGATAACCATAAGGCATTCCTTAGCTATGTCAAGAATCTAAGTGGCAATTCTCAGATCTGCTCAGAGTTAGCGCAGAATGGCACAAAATACACTGAACTGACCGATATTGCCAACATCCTGGCAGACAGGTTCAGTGCAAACTTCACCCCCCTCTCACCCTCAAAAGGGCCCATAATTATAACAGAAGAATGTAGTGCCCCTGAAATCACAGACACTCAGGTTAAAACAGCCCACTCCAAAGCCAAAAACACAGCATCAATGGGACCGGACGGTGTCCCAGGCTGCATCCTACACAAGCTCAAAGATGAACTAACCCCTCACCTAAACAAACTGTTTAAACTCAGCCTCTCCAAAGACTACATGCCCACTAAACCTGGTGGACTTCTTTGAGACAGTTACCAAGGCTATAGATGAGGGAAAGGTGGTCTACACAGCCTACCTAGACCTCGCAAAGGCCTTCAACACCATTCCCCACTCAGGAATTATAGACAAGCTCACCAGCCTGAACATGAACCCCTACGTCACGAGATGGGTTGCCAACTGGCTCACAGACAAAACCCACATGGTAAGAGTTGCGGGAGCTAGGTCTGACTCTAAACCGGTTACAACTGGCATTCCCCAGGGCTCAGTCCTAGGACTCCTCCTGTTCGGCATATACTTCTCAGAGGTACAGGCAACCACAGGAGGACTATGGCTGACCAAGTTTGCAGGCGACTGCAAACTAGGGGCTATAATCGACTCTCCCGCTGACACAAACATCCTCCAAAAGTATCTCACTGAGACAGATACCTGGTGTCAAAACCATGGCCTCAAGCTAAATGCCAAAAAGTGCATAGTCATCCCCTTTGGAAAAAACAAAGTACCCACAAACTACCACATAGGTGGTAGCTCCCTAAATACTGAAGACATAATAAGGGATCTGGGGACCCAAGTAGATAGTAACTTCTCCTTTGATAATCACATTGCCAAAGTGGTTAGAAAATCCTTCTATGTAGCCCACCTAATCACAAAAGGGTTTGCATCCAAATCGAAAGAGGTCAGTAGGCCCCTCTAAGCATCACTCATCAGACCCATGATAGAGTACAATGCCCCATTTGGGATGTACCTTACAAGACACCTGCAACAACTGGAAAGACCACAGAAGTAGTACCTCATCAAGAGGATTACTGGCCTCAAGCAGATGCCCTATGCAGTTCGATTGAAGAAACTCCAGCTGTACTTGGTTGCATACCGCCTACTCAGAGGTGATCTCTGCCTGACCTACAAGGCCATGTCCAACCCAGAACTGATGGACAAACACCACCTAAAGAAAACCATATCCCCTCGAGTCACACGCTCCAGGGATCTAAACCTCACCACAACAATAAATAGGACGTGCTGGAGGGTCAGATTCCTAACACAGAGACTTCCCATGCTCTGGAACACGACTCCAATCTACATTAGGCAGAGCTCCTCGCTAACCCTCTTCAAGAGAAACCTTGACGAGTGGATGGGAAACAGAACGTTTACCCCAGAGATCACTTAAATGGCTCTGCTGGAGAGAGGCACAGGGAACTAATCTAAGGGGGCGGCGAAAGCCAACACATTCCGGCTAGGCTTATAAACGCCTTCGGGCAGATAGCCTAGTACCTACCTATAAACCTAGATATATATATATATATATATATATATATATATATATATATATATATATACACACACATACACATACACACATATATCATACAACTGCTCATAAAAGTGAACAAAAAACATCATTCTTTTTAAATAGAATCACAAAAGCATGGCAAAAAAATTTGTGTGTGTGTGGGGGGGTCCACCTGCACCCCATACCCCCTTCTAATTATGTATACAAACTCTCAAGATTGCAAAACAGCAAGGAAAGGAGAATTCCAATTCTACTCTGTACCATGACATTGCACAGATGGCAACTGGCAAAACCAAGAAAAAAAGGACATTTTCTCTTTTTGAGTGTTTCATCTTGCAATCTACAGCCATATTTATGCATATTAATAACCGCAACCCATGGAATTTTCTGGAATCGTTCTATGAGGTTATGTTTTTGCGAAACCAGTCCTGTTTTAGTTAACAGGTTTGTTTTTCTTTTTCCAACAATCTCACAAAAGAATAAAAGTTGAAGTTAATTATGGATTCAGAGCAAACGGCTACCTCCCGAGTGCAGCTGCCCTCCCCCTCAACAGAAATTCACAAAATCTTTCAAGTTACTCCCTACAGCTAAGAAGAGCAAAATACTTGCATTTTCATTTATACACACTTAACACATCAGCGATAAATTTTATATGTAGTTGGTGTATTTTCGAGAATATGCTTGCAAGCACAATTGTAAACGTTTTCACATTGTACAGAAAAACACACACACACAAGTCTATATCTTTTCAATCACATGTACACAATTCACATCCCACAGCCCTGATACCTTGTCTTCCTAAATAAAAACAATTCCATATTTTATATGGTTTGTGTGCAGCTCACATACTGGTTAGTCTTACCAAAAACAACAGCAAATTTAAACAAACATCACAGTAAGTCTTCATCTGCCTTTATGTTTAAACTAATTTTGTGGTATTTGAGAGTAGTACAAAGATGGTTATATGTTGATCTCTCTTGTGGTTTAGTTTTGTGTTTAAGTTTAATTTATACTTTTTATTTTTATTTAGTGTGTGTGTGTGTGTGCGCGCGCGCAAGTATTTTTTAATAAAATTAGTTTGCAGAGAATAAAACTTCTGTGGGTGAAGTTTTTTTTGCAGGCCTCGCATGTACGTTTTTTTTTTTCTCTGTGATTGTGAATGTTGAGTAGCTATTGTGAATATCGATGCAAGAAGTGGTAAGAAAACTTGATGATGCTCACAGAATTATAATAAATAAAAATATCAACACTCTGTTCCAGATGCATGTATTTACCACATCATTTATCAATCCCCTTGACAATAAAATAAAATATAACATATCATAAATACAAGATATGCTCTTACATAAAAAGAGATTTGTAATACTATGCTCATTCACTTTTACAGAAAGACTAAAGCCAACAGGCATTATGACTGCTGAGCAAGCAACATTTCCCAAGCCAGTAAGCATCCTCCTCCTACTGCATAGTGGACTGTGGTGGCAAGCCTCTCCAGAACTTCAGTGTGATGCCAAAAGATATCTACAATTAGAAAGGAGAGACTAATTTGAGACCAAGTATGCCCAAGGTATGGACAAGTGAATGTACTATGTTATGAAAGATGGTCCCTCTTACAGATCTATCTTTATGTTAAGTACATAACTTTTACATCTCATAAGAGGGGACCCATCTTCTGCAACACAAGTCCCAAGTAAATCTTGGGTGGTGCCCCATGGGAAGGTACTCTTCAAAACATAGGACAAAGAAGAAAGACTTGGACATGAACATCACTTTCTTCTTACAGTGCTTTGAATAAGGTGTTGACAGCAGATCATATGGAGAAGAAAGGTAACTGCAAACATATGCTTCAGAGTGCAAACAGTTGGCAGATTTTAAAAATTCCCTACAGAGTACTCTGTCAGAACTACTGAGTGAGCAAATGACAATAACTAAGGAAATGACTACTCTACAACAGAAAAACAGGAAATGATTCTTTTCAGCTGGGACACAGGATCTGAATGGTCTTGACATAATAAGGTCTTATTAAGTTTAATTCTGTTGACTGCCTAAGAAACAATTACTAGAAAATGGAAATCAATGTCTAAAGTAACTGTATTTGAAGTAATGTTGTTGCTGTTTGTCTTTCGGCTTTTTCCCGGTAAGGGGTCGCCACAGCGGAACTCCGGTCCGCTAATGATTGGCAGTAGATTTTTTACGAAACGCTAAGGTGCCAGCTCGACGCTCAACCTTCAACGAAGGCACTCCCATTTACGCACGCATGTCTTTCGAACGCTACCCAACCACGGAGAGAACATGCAGACTCCACACAGAAGGCCCTCCCAAACCAAGCCGAGAATCGAACAGAAGAACCTTTCATAAAAGAAAACAACTGAAAGAGGAATCTTCAGAAAACAGAAGGAGCAAATTACATAGAAATAAATGGAAATTGTGGGAACAGTACATGCAGAATAATGTTAAGGAGGAGGAGGAGGAGGAGTGAGGATTAAGAGAAGGTAGGAGTTCAGCAATTTATTTAATGTTGGACTAATGATAGTTACAAAGAAAGAAAAGATGTGTGATGTACAATGTATATAAATGGGAAAATGTTAATACTGTTTGTTTCCTTTTCAGTTAATGTGCATTTGCTTATGTCTTAACTCATTCAGTCCAATGGAGCTCAAGACGTTTGCACTGTAACTTCCAATGGGCGGAACCTAAGCCTTTTGACAGAATCAAATTATGTCCTTGCATGTCAAACAAATGTTCATATCTCTGGAACCACAGGGATTATGAAATAAGTATAAATGGAAAACTCTTCAGCACAAACTATTTTTATAGTGGTAGTATTATTTAGGTTCTAGGTCTTAAACCAAATTATATAAGTCACAGTAAACACAGTAACTATTACATTTATAATATTTTGTAAACTTACAGTATCTCAGCAACCACTCAAGATACACATTTCCTGTCAGCAGCATTTTATTCATCTAGCTGAGAGCTTTCATTTAAGTCTAAGGAGTTCTGTCTGTGTTACATGGTTGCTGAGATATTTAGAAAATTATGTAAATTATATCTATATAAATTAATATCATAAAAACAACAGTTAGTATCTATTACCTGCACTCCACAAAGGTCAAATATTACTGCAGTTGAGGTTGCTATTGTGTAAACTTTAAGATGAAATCCTGTAGACCACTGCAGAAGAATTACTTCCAAGAAAACACCACGAATAAAGCCAACATTCTAACGACTTCTTTATTGCAAAAAAAACACCAACTTCCTCCTTCTTTTAAGATGAAATCTTTTAAAACCTTGTACATAGCATGGTTTTGGACTTACTGATGGAAATATGAACAAGCAATATTTGACACCTAAAGACATCAGTAGAAGTTAACTGCAGATGCACCTGGAGGTGTCACTTGGATGTAATGAGTTATATGATAATTTAATAAAGTTGTTAAAAAAAAAGTTGTTGACAGCAGATCACTGACCATGTAGCTGCTGCACTGAAAACATCCAAAGATATACTTCAGAAAAAAATTGCAGAGGTTGTTTAACTAGTGGAAAGAGACTTATGTTCTATAACAAGTGGCTTACTAAATTTATTACGGTAAAACTGTGTGCAGTCCAGCAGCATTGCATCTAATGCATCATAAAATTTTAGTGAATGTCTGAAAACCACAGTACTGCTCTAGCTGTCTCCTGCATGTTCCTTTGTAAGGCCTTGTCTGCAATACCCTCTGCCTTACTACTTATTTGTTCCTATAAAGACAGTAAGTATTTTAACATGGGAAATTGGCAACTGAGGGTCTTCATAAAGAGGTTAGCAGATGTATATGTCTTTTTGACAACCCTGTCTAACAATCTACTTTCCCTGTCATTAGGTAGTGGATGTCTAGCAGCAGCCTTAGGAGCACCCTTAATGGCTTCAGTTGACACTATAGAGGAATCAGTTTGCGGATTCTTGTAGAGGTGCATGTGGGTGTCAAGAACTCTATAAAATGACTGGGTTTCCTTGGGACATGCTACAGAGAATCTGGGTGCAGAGAGATGTCTTTGTCATCTAGTACCACATGGACAGGAGGAACTGCCAATGGTCTGGGTAATGGGTAAGGGCCTTAGAAAATTTCTCGCTCTCCCAATGAATGGTCTTCATCTTATGCAAGGCATCCCAAAGGATAAACATTCGGGGAGGGGGCAAAGACAGGGTAGTATCTGAGTAAGGAGTCATGGCAGAAATGAGGATGGATGCTGTCAAACTAAGATAATTCTTCCTAATCCTCAGATACTGAAGAACCAGATTCCTCCTGAAAAGAACCATCCCTGCTTCTTTTACTGGAAGTAGATTCAGTAGTAGTCTGTTGTGCCTTGCTGGTCTCCCTAGATTTCCTGTAAGGCTGTGAATCTCTGTCCAATTTTAAGGAGGTCCTGGGTTGTAGTGGCTAACAACTGGGAGGCAGGCTGAGGTAAACTGATTGGTCTCTTTGGTTTAAGCAAACATTTACAAAGGAAGGATTCTGTACTTGAGTTGGGCAACCACAGCCATGGTCCAGATTATTGGAGTGTGTTCCAGCAAAAACAACCGTGGAAGATGAACAATCTCCCTTGGTTGCCAACACTACGGTGTTGGAAGCTGAAGCCTGTTGAGCAACTTTGACGCTAGTGGTGGTCAGGTCTGAAGAAAGCAAAACTTTTAGACTTGGACAGAGAAGCGGAATGACAGCAATTGCCTTGTCAAAACCGTGGAAAGAGAAGGAACTGGGTGTGAGGTCTCCATGTAGGCTGTGAGGACGCTGACCCTACACTCAAGGGTCGTAGCTCAAAACTTAGCACAATCCTGATAACTAGAAACATTGTGCTGAGGTCTCAAATAAACAGACAAAAAGTCTGCATGCAGGATTTGTTTCCCACACTTCAAGCAGTTATTAACGTTTGTGAACATTAATCATAAGAAAAAAAATTACCCAGTGGGGTACTTGTCTGAAAACTGGTTGTAAAAAATCTCTGGAGAAGAATGAGCTGGTCGATGGACTAAAGCATCAGCTACAAATAACATGAGATGGTGCCAAGAGATGTCCCTCTTATACACTGTCTGAATGCTAGCCTTCAGATATCTGTTGGCTAGTGATAATGAAAAGAATCTGGAAACTGGGCCAGTTGCAGGCTTCTGCATGGCAGGAAAAATATTAATCAGTACTGCTACATTGACTAGGAAGACCATCAAATGTTTTACAAATGTTTCTTAAAGATGTATAGTTAACATTGCAGTTTGTGTGCTAGACTGATTGAGCTGATGGTGCACTTCCAGTGTTTTTGGCCTTTTCTTCCAATGTGGTGTGACCACTGGAGTAGCTATACATAAAAGAATGAAAAAAACGTAAAGAACAAAAAAACATGATGGTGCAGATAGTAAAACCAGTGGTTTAAAGAAAGTTTTAATCCAAAAAATGAGCACTTTCGTCTAGTACAATAACCAAGACTTCTTCAGATAAAAATTCCTAACAAACCAATCCACTTAAATAACAAACACCGTCACATGACTTAAATTAATGACATCACCAAATGAACCCTATAATTGAAAAAGTAATTTATAATAAAAACGGTGCTGTCAAACACTAACCTAAAACTAAAGACTTTACCTTATTAAAATATATAAAGTTATTATGTATAAGAAATACATCTGAAATTGTTGTATATGAACATTTTTTTGTTACTTGTTATCTTTCAAAAGCTTTAAGCTTTAGCAAACAATACATTGAACAGTAGTCATTAAGACCAGAGAAGCTATAAGCATTCAGCCTCAACTCCATAAAAGTTCCATCTTCTCTGACTTTAATGGCCAAGGGCCACCTCTCAATTCATTAACCATTCGGTCAATAACTTTATATTTAAACCAATGGCTGGGGTTCAGGGAAATATGTTTAGCTAGAGCACTGTGTAAATTCATTTTACCAAAACTACACTGGTGGTCATATGAGTTTTCAGAATTTCCATTCAGTCTTCCCTATATAAAAACTTTGACATGCCTGACATTTGGCCAAGTATATAACTCCCTTGGAATTACAATTATATTTGCCTTTAATATTGTACATTTTACTTCTAACTATAAATGACCTACCCATATCAAAATATTTACAATAAGGGCACAAACTACATTTAAATATTCCAGGGACACCTCACAAATAATTGTGTATGCCTTTCAAGGATATTTTTCATATTAACCCCCTTTTAAAATGAATCAGAGTTGGTTTCCTACTTTCACCCTTACACTTCTGTCTTCTTCTATGACGGCCCAATTTTTCTTCAAAATTATCTTTAAGGCGTCAGAATCTATACTAAATGGGGTAATAAAACTAATCATATAGGGAACATGATTATCCACAAGGCTTTTATCCAAAGGATCATTTTTTTCAATTTCATTAAGCAAGTCAAAGGGTGGCTCATTAATAGTATCACCCGGTTTAAAGGTATTTAAAATTGGTTTAAAATGCCCTGTTAGTCTCTTAACATGGACCTCTTGAATTAATTCATCAACTAAATTTGAAGGGTAACCATGTTTATAAAACATAGTTTTTAATAAATTATATTCCTCAGCAGAATCTTCATCAAGGGATATCATTCTTGCAGCCCTTACTAGCTGTCCTTTCATCACTGAATGTTTTTGGTAAAAAGGATGAGAGCTAGAAAAATGTAAAAAGTGTTTGAATACTTACTTTTTCCGAAAATCCTTACTATGTATCTGTGATCAAGTCTATCTTTAACCAACAAAGCATCAAGAAAGGGTATGTATTTCTAAATCACAATAGGACGTGAATTGCAAGAAGGATGCAGTGCTATTAATGTATTCCAAGAAACCATTAGCTGTATCCACACACCCTTCCAAATAATAAAAATATCATCCAGGTACTGTGTATACCAATAAATCTGGTCAGAAACTGGAAAATCTTTCATTAAAAATTCATGTTCCCAATAGGCCATAACCATATTAGCAAAACTGGCACCTCAATGGGACCCCTCTGCGACACCATTTTTTTGTAAATAAAAGTTCCCTTCAAAACAAAGTTATTAGTGAGAATAATACTCAGTAGCTCCTCATATAGGTTAGGGTTGCCACCCCTCTGTTTTTTTTCTGGACTATCTGGAAATCAAACTGATTCTCTGGTAGTCCAGAAAACAGTGTACAAACTCCGGTATCCTGTTTCAAAAAGGAAACAGACTATCAGAGTTTGTAAATCGGCTGATTTACTATGTTTTTTTACAGAAAAGCATAGTAAATTAGCTGAAAGCATGCATCAGGAACAGAATAAAAGGGCATTCCCCACCGGGTGATGTCATCGTGATGTCACAAAATGGGCAGAATGTGGGCAGGAGAGGGGGTGGGATAGGCAGGGTTACGCGAGGAGTGTGGCTTTACTCCAGTTTTAGCTACGACGAAAGGTGGCAACCCTAATATAGGTTGGCATCAGATGAGTTAATACCCTTCTCTAGTAGTAAATCAACCACTCATTGAATACCCAAATTATGAGGGATGACTGAATACAAATCCTTAACATCTACTGTTAGCAAGTGGTCAGGGTGAAATTCCATATTATTAATACTTTCAGGAAAATTCCATGAATTCCTACAGATCTGGGATTCACCCACCAGGAATTTTTGAAGTTTGTTGTCCACAAATTTAGCACAAGCATAAGTAATGGAATTCTTACCTTCCACAATAGGGCGTAATGGGGGGTCATTCATGTCCTTATGGATTTTTGGAATACCAAAATTAATGGGTATACGAGGGGCTGGCATGTCTAAGTAATTAAACACGCTCAGGTCAACACGTTCATCTATAAATAGGTCATTAAGGTGTGACCTCACCTGCTGGTAAGCCCCATTAACTTGGTTCAATGATACTTGCTCATAGTTAGAGTCTAGAATCCAGAACATCCTGTTCTTGTAATCAAAACTGTCCATAAAGACTAGGCCCCTGCCCTTACCTGGTTTCATTACCTTAACATCTAGGACCCTCAGAGCTTTAAGTGCATCATGTTCTGATCTACTAAGGTTATAAACATTGTTAGAAATTACCCGGTCATTTAATAAGGACCTAATATCCATTTCGCAAATCTTCTCAAAGACTGAGAGAGTTGGGTGGAGTGCTGGATTAAAAGTACTAGCAATCCTAAACTCATTATTAATTTCTACTCTATAATCCATTAAAAGCGCTAAATTCAGCTTATGCAAAAAGACCTTCACATCCAAAGTGTTAGACAAGTCCTATCTATCAGATGAGACAAAGGTTAAGCCCCTAGATAAGACCTCAACCACCCTTGGTTCCACTGTAAAACTGTAATAATTATATATCTTAAAGTCACCATCAATGTTGGTCAACAGTGCAAAATTATTAACATTCAAGTCAGAAGATGCCATTCCAGGAAAAAGGTCTCTGTCTGCTATCTGCATCTGTGATTGCACCTCCAAGGGCACTGGTTGTGTTGGGGACCAACTGGCGGTTTCTGTTGATTCTTCCTGAAGGCATTGGAAAAATCCTGATTACCAGGTTGATTGTTCGTACAACCAGAAGAATTAACTTGGGGTTGTTGCTGGTTTAACTGGCACCCCTAATGCATTCACTATGCCTCAAAGATGGCAAACTGTTATTTAAGGTAACACCAGCATTAGGACTATCGGTAGTATTACTCACACCATTGCTATGAGAATCCATAATGACACTGCTACCTTGATTCAAGCCTTGTGGGTTAATCTTACCCCAGGCTTGGGAGGCAGAAGGTTGTGGGTAGGTAGTACCATTCTCGCCTTATCCCATCCCATCTTCCTTAATTTGGTGGTTTTTAATTCTGAAATGTGTTGGTCAATACTGTTAAACACCCAACAAAATTCATATTTATATCTCTCATAGTCAGTGTCTGACCTTATAACATTATCCAAATTATCTAGATCACCAACCAATATTTCTGACTTCAAATTATAATGTTTGATCAAAGTTCCAAGAATTCACAACCTTGTTTATCAAATAACTGGGAAAGTTAAAAATAAAAAGGAGAGTTAGGTTCCAGTCCAGTGGCAAACCGCCATTTTTTAGATTAAACTGTTTTTAAACAACTGGTTTTCCTATCTACACCATTACATTTTTTTTGTTCTTTTAGTTTTGAGTTTGTTTGGTGTTTGCGGTTATTTAGTTTGGTTATACGCAAGTCGGGGGGCCTTGCCCCCTGCAAAAAATATTTCTTGTGTTTTTTTTTTGCTGATTTAGATTAAATTCGTTTAGATAAGCTGTGTTTGATAATATGTGTTTAGATAAGCTCAAATTTAGATGAACTGATACATTTGTATGTATGTGTATTGTGTGTGTGTGTGTGTGTGTGTGTGTGTGTGTGTGTGTGTGTGTGTGTGTGTGTGTGTGTGTGTGTGTGTGTGTGTGTGTGTGTGTGTGTGTGTGTGTGTGTGTGTGTGTGTCTACTTTGATTCACTGAAAACTCATTTCACTGAATTTCAAAACACTCACACCAAATCGCTGAAAGCTCAAATCACTGAAAACTCATTTCACTGAGTTACATTTCACTGAATGTAAGTACTGTTGGGCAAATAAAACGTATATGCCCTTTTCCACACTGTAGTGCGATCCTGGAGTCCCCCCCCCCCGACTATATATATATTAACTCCAGGATCCCACTACAGTGGGGAAAAGGGTATATACGTTTCATTTGTCCAACAGTACTTATATTCAGTGAAATGAGTTTTCAGTGATTTGAGCTATATAGATAGATACATAAACATACACACACACACACAAACATACATACTGGGTGTGTTGTGTATGGTTGAACTGTCTTAATGTTGAAATAAAACACCAACAAAATAAATTTGATCATACACAACACCAAACAAAAACAAACCCAAAAACAATAATATCGAGACTAGCCTCAAACTTGTCTGAATAATGGCAGTGTTACAGGAAGGTTTTAATGATGTTAAAGTATAGGGTTAGGGTTGGGGGAAGGGGCAGTACTAGGGTTAGCATTAGCACTCATTACTAAGAGACTGTGTCCCCCTGCACTACCTTAGTAATGGGTGATAATCCTAACCCTAATGCTGCCCCTTCCCCCAACCCTAACCTATACCTTAATGTCACTGCCACTACACACGACAGACTCGGACACACAAATATTCACAAACACATACGTACAACACTAAATCTATCTCCTAATCTAACCCTTACCCTAAAATACACACACTCACACACAAACACCTTCACTCATCCCCAACCTAAACCTTAACTCACATACACACATACATACACACTCCAACCACTAACCACCACTTACCAGTAACAACATTCCATACCATCTACATATCCACTGTTTGACCATCTGTACCATCGACATTGTCAAACAAATGTGTATTATAAATATGTAAATACATACATACATATAAAATTCACTGAAGGGATATTTTTTCTTTATACAAAGAAGGCTTTATTCCCACACTGATAATATTATCACATAGTATTACAATTACTACATACAAATCTATAGGTTTGCAGAAAGGGTGACATGCTTTAAACAACAAGTCGATTATACTAAACTGCCCATCTTTCCATGGGATGGTTGTTCTATTACTGAAACTATAACACTAAAAGGAAGTTTACAAATTTGTCCTTATTATATGATTACCAAATGGTAGGTCTGAAGACTAGTGAGTGGCTGAGAAGACAGCACAGATGCCCAACATTTAATTTAATACATGTTAAGAGTACAGGAATTACTATGTCTGTAAGCTGGGTGCCAGTGATATCATGGCGGATGGGATGACTTGTAAATGGCATAATTTAATTCTTCTTTTGAAAGACATATACCAGTGTCTCTGAGACTAGTTTAACATTCTTTCTGGCTGTAACTGTGTATTACCTTATTGTTTGTTAAAATGTTAATCTCAACAGTGATACCATTACACAAGTCAGGAGAAACTGATTAATGTACTGAAATGAAAATTAAGAGGTTGTAAATTATTATTAATTTTCATGTTTATTAAATCACTGTGCATTACTTTTGTTGTTTATGAAAGTTAGGACATGTGTATGCAAACCACTGCAGCATGAAAGATTTATTATGCTGCTGAATTTAACAACTGAACAGTAAAGCAATGCTAAAATCAGACTGGCTACAACCCATTCACAATTATGCTTGTTATTTTGTTTATTTCAGTGCATGGCCATAACATTGGAATGCAGGTATGCTATAAAAGAATCTCATATTTATATGATACAAATAATGGCACTAAACACTGGAAAATTACAATTACTAAAACATACCTTAAACATGTAAAACTGTTTTATTTAATATAAAAAGCACACCGGATTCTTAATTTGGAGTTAAAATTCATTTAAAATGATCAGCATACCTTAGTGCTCACTACTTTACACAGTATGTATACAATATACTAGATTAACAAACAAAAGGGAGTATTGTATATGGGTATGCAGCTTAAAATGTTAGTGAGCTATCTAAAGAAAGTACTCTGTCATATGGTACAACTTCCAGTAGTTTAATCTGATTAAAGACCTCATGGAGGTTAGTCACCATCCACAATGTTTCTGGCATTATTTACTCACCACTGTAATAGTCCCTCATAAGTCACAGCTAAGAATTACTAATGAGCTTCATTCTGTAGCCTCAGGGTTACTTCTCCCTATCTAACCACCCACATTCTGTTTAACTGAAAAAGTCACTCAACACCAGTGCTCCTGGGTTACCTCTGGTGAAAATCACCCATGTATTACCTGACTACCAGGAAAGATTAAAAAAAACTCACTGTCACTACCAATAATACAAAGAGGTCAACTAGCCTAACCTCTACAGGGTCTAAGGCTCTTGACTGGAGTCTTTCTTCTCTGGAACCCGCTCTTTTGTAAAAATGGATAGGGCAATTCTGGATATCACTTATAAATACAACGTACATATAATGTTAGGCAATGCAATGCAACCTTTTTGGCAAAAAGTATGTGTGCACAGAAGGGGCATTAGCAGTTTCCATCATGGAAGGGAAAAATATCCTGGACCGATCTTTATGTTTATTTCTGTCATTTACATTCTGTTTTCATCTAAAATCACACTAAAAATGAAATACTTTAATAACTTATTTCACTTGTTTTATCTTATACCTGCTGTACGTATCTCTTTTCTTGAGGTATAAAACAGCTTACTACTTCTGAACCATGAACTGTCCCATGCTTTTCAGTCTTTACTATTCAAGTACAACTTTTACTTCTGCAATCCAATCAACACTTTGCTAATCTATGTCTATATACAATTCTTATTTCATGAATCATACTCTTAAAATATCTGTTAATGCATCCATACAGGAAATACAACGTATTGCTTCTGTCTGCCCATCAACCTTCCAAAAATGTGTTCAAAAGTAGCTATAGGATAAAATAGCTAACTTTAAAATATATATACTAATGACTGTAGATTACAGAGAACAGTTATAAATATTAGTAATTTTTTTACTCACTCTACCTGCCAATCATCAGCCCCCTCCTAGTCAACTGGTCCATTCATTCTTCACCTTCGGGGTGAGGCCATCACTTTGGCAGACATCATGATGTTTTTCTTATTTTCAGCCCTAACACCCCTGTGCACACTTGACTGAGCACAAGGGCAGGGCATGCTATGGACTGACTATGAAGTTATGTCCCCTCGCTCCTGAAAGGGATGGTCCCTTCAGGCCACCCTGCCCCTACCACAGAAGCATGGGAGGCAGTTTTCAAGTCTCCAACAGGGAAGTCATACCTCTCAGTGTGCCCCAAAGTGCAGATAACACTTTCCACCCACCAGGAGAGGTGATCAGCTACCCCTTTCACTCTTCTCCCCTCCTTGCCTGGCTCCTCCAGTGCTAAGGCTGCTAAGTGAACCCTGGATGCCTGGGCTGCAGTTAGGTTTCTATCCCTCTGTGCCAAAAAGCACAGGGAAGAAATTTTAGTAATTGATTCTTGCCTCCTTACTTAAGCAGCAAAGTTATAAATTGTCATATTAGACTAAATTATACAGCTAAACAGGTACAAAAGAGGATAAGCTCCTCAAATGAAATATAGCTACAACCCTTGTGTAAATGAATGGAACTTGCAAACCTAACCAGAAATACAGGAATGAAATACAAAAGTAACGGGTGACCAAATGATGTGAATTCTTACCTTGAAAAGCCGTGACTCCTGCTAACTTTGGTGCATCCAACAGCCAGTCGGTGAGTGTCTGGTTCCTAAAAGCAATGCTTCGAAACTGCTTTCCACCATTAACATTCCACGTACCAACACAAACTCGAATTCGCTTTGGTTTTGAGTAATCATAAAATTTTTCACACATAGCCTTCAACACACGTGGTGATGCTGTCAAAATATCATATTGAAAAATTAATTAAGTACAGGCCTAAACTCATGGTGATGCTATCAAAGTATCACACAGAAAATATCATTATGTATAGGCCTATTCTAAAGCATCCACAGACGGCATAAACAGTGGCAACACAAATGTATTCTAATTTCTTTCTGTTTATATGCAAGCACTTTTACAAGGAATGCTGTATTCAATACAGACAAAATGTTCACACAAAGAATTGCAATATAAAGGACTTGTCTGTAATAACTTTGCTCTTAATGTGTGCTATCCATTACTAGCAATTGAAAACAGAAGCATGGTGATGGAAGCTACGAAGTAAGAAAGTGATTAAAGCCTTCAGCTGCAGAAGTCAAAATGACTGAGGTGGTAGTGCTCATGTGCTTACTCTCTACATTTTATAACATACTCATTTGGTTAGTTAGTTCCAGCAAAAATAAATGTTAAAAATGAATCATTTAGCAAACAAAATTATACCTTACAGTTTTAGTTGGTTAGAAGCAATGACCATGTCACAGGCAAAAAGAAAGTAGCTGTGAAAAAATAAAGTGGAACAAGAAAGCAAAATAACTGAAGAAATAGGTATGAGATCAATAAGAACAGTGCACAAAACAAAAAAGAAAAATCTTGACTACTGTTAATTGCTAGAAATATAATTCAGCTGGTCATGGCTGCAGAAAATAACATATCATTTTAATGCATCAGCTGAACTATGAATGGACCCTTCTTGATGACTTTCGAATTGAGTTGATCTTCACCTACCAGAATTTGGCAAATCAGCATTTATGAGACATCCTGGCACCTGTACCAATGCACAGTGATGTAATGTACAAGCAACATAATAAGCAAGTGCATTCCAAGAGCTCCCACTTTACATCCATACCAGTAGGGAACACTTTTCTGCAAACTGAGAAATGACACAGCTCTGACATCACATTATTAAACAAGTAGTACAGATTAAGACTTACAGTTGTCCAAGTTAAAGTGGATACACAGTTGGAAAAAGAAAGCTCATCCAAAGGAGGATGGAGGTAGGATATTAAAGATTAATTAAGGAGGGTCCACTTGGCTATCAACTAATAACATTAAGAAAGTATACAGTGGATATAAAAAGTCTACACATACCTGTTAAAAATGCCAGGTTTTTGTGATATAAAAAATGAGACCACAATAAATCATTTCAAAACTTTTCCCCACCTTTAATGGGACCTAAACCTGTACAATGTAATTGAAAAACAAACAAATCTGTTAGGGGAAAAATAAAAAACATGCAATAAGCTGGTTGCATAAGTGCACACACCCTTAAACTAATACTTTGTTAAAGCACCTTTTGCTTTAATTACATCATTTAGTCTTCTTGGATACACACCTACCATCAATTAAAGAGACTCTGATAACCCCAAATAAAGCTCAGCTGTCCTAGTAGGATTTTCCCGACATTTACTCAGTTGTCAGCTACAGCAAAAGCCATGGCTCGCAGAGACATTACAAAATATCATAGGGATCTCACTGTTGAAAGGTATTAGTCAGGAGAAGGGTACAAAATCATTTCCACAGCATTGGATATACCATGGAACACAGTGAAAACAGTCATTAAAAAGTGGAGAAAATAAGGGACAACAGTGATGTTGCAAAGAACTGGATGTCCCTCCAAAACTGATGAAAAGACAAGGTGAAAACTGGTCAGGGAGGCTGCCAAGAGACCTATAGCAACACTGAAGGAGCTGCAGGAATTTCTGGCTAGTACTGGTTGTGTACTACATGTGACAACAATCTCCCATATTCTCCATATGTCTTGCCTATGAGGTAGGGTTGCAAGACAGATGCCTTTTCTTACACAGAAAAACATCCAGGCCCATCTAAAATTTGTAAAACAATAAAAGTCTCCCAAAAGCATGTGGCAAAATGTGTTATGGTCTGATGAGACCAAGGTTGAACTTTTTGGCCACAATTCCAAAATGTACTTTTGGTGTTAAAACAACACTATGAATCACCAAAAGAACAGCATCCCCCCACAGTGAAGCATGGTGGTGGCAGTATCATGCTTTGGGGTTGCTTTTCTTTAGCTGGTACTGGGGCTTTAAGTCAAGGTGGAGGGAATTATGAATAGGGTGGGAGGGTGTCCTAATGGTTAAGGTGTTTGCCTTACTTCCAAACACCAGTCACTTTTGGCCCAAAACCTTCAGGCGTCTGCTAGAAAGCTGAAGGTGAAGAGGAATTTCACCTTTCAGCATGACAATGACCCCAAGCATGCATCCAAATTAACAAAAGAATGGCTTCACCAGAAGAAAATTAAAGTTTTGGAATGGCCCAGCCATAGCATAGACCTAAATCCAATACAAAATCTTTGGGGTGACCTGAAGAGGGCTGTGCACAAGAGATGCCCTCGCAATCTGACAGATTTGGAGCACTTTTGAAAGGAAGAGTGGGCAAATATTGCCAAGTCAAGATCTGCCATGCTGATAAACTCCTACCCAAGAAGACTGAATGCTGTAATTAAAGCAAAAGGTGCTTAACAAAGTATTAGTTTAAGGGTGTGCGCACTTATGCAACCAGCTTATTGTACATTTTTTTATTTTTTTACATTTTTCCCCTAACAGATTTGTTTGTTCTTCAATTGAATTGTACAGGATATAGGTCACATTAAAGGTGGGAAACGTTTTGAAATGATTTATTTTGCTCTCATTTTTTTTATATATATCACAAAAAACTGTCATTTTATCAGGGGTGTGTACACTTTTTATATCCACTGTATGCAATACCTCTTTTCCTCCACACCTGCAAGCCATCAAGTCACAACCATAGCTCCTATAACCTGTGTGTGTGTCACTTTATGTGGCAAGGGCATGGGTGCACTAAGGCCACCTTTGACAGAGCCATCATACTTTCCTTGGTTTAAGCTCGACACATCTACTTTGCATCCCTGCAAGGTCACAAGGGTTGGAAGTGCAGGGTGTTGGTGCAATGTCATGTCACCTGCTTCCATGAGCACTACTACCCTGCAATGTTTAAGATCACAGGTTACAGCACACAGGAGGTACCTCTGGTGATGTGGGTGCTCACGTCAGCCACTAGGAATGGGATTAATGCCACATTTCTAACACTTCAATCATTGCCACTCAGCAAGAAGCAATATGCTAATTAGGAGAGAGGATCATAGTTCTGTCCACAGTCACTAACTGGCCACCACAGGACCTTAGTCCAGATGGTAAGACTGACTTGCCTGAACAGATTCAGAGTTCACATTTCTGCAGCAAACAATCAGAAGACAGAGCAGCAATGGAGGCATTTCCAACCCTCATGGCTGCTTAAATGATGATGCTCCAAATAGCTCTAGACTTCCATGGATTTGGAAGACCACCACTATGGCAAAACACATGGGCTCGGGTCCAGCTGGGGAAGGTCTGATTGTTGGCAGGTGCATTAGCAAAAAAGAAGACAAAATACAGATACAACCCAGACAGTAGCACTGTAAACTGGTTATGCTAACTAAGTATATTCAATACACTGCCTCATCAAATATTATAAATAAATAAGGTAATGAAAATGGTAACACAAACAGATGGGCCTTTAGAAATGCTTGAAGCCTCTGAAAGCTGGATATGTCCTCAGCCAGCTAAATAGTAGTCTCCAAAGGTATGAACCCTGATATGCAAAGGAAAAAATAGTAGAGGTCTCAAGCAACACCTTTGGAAGCGCTAATAGACCCTGAGAGGTACAGTGCAATAGCCGAGATGGTGGATACCAACCTAAGAGATCTCGCAGACAGAGGGGGGACCCAAGCTCTTTACTCCTTGTTCTCTGTCTCCTGGGGTAGACTAACACTGATATGAATGAATTAGTTTAAGGAGAATTCTGGCAACAATTCTGGATGGAAATGTGGGATAATACTAAGAGACCCATTCTTTCTGAAAGACCAAGCATGATTCCATTCAAACAAGAGCCTGGCACTCTATGAGCCTGAAAGCAGAAGGGGTTGCTTGCCACCAAAAAAATGCATCTTCCGAGAAATGAACATCAAATTACCAAACCAGGAGGAATTATTAGGGACAAAAAAGCCTGTCAGTCTTGAAATTCAAGTCCAAACAAAGCAAAGGTTTCTTCAAAGGAATGGGAAACGTATAGTATCCATTTAACCAGGCTGTCACTGTAGTACACATACGAGCCCCTTCACCTCCTAGTCATCTCCCAGTACAGGTCTAACCACTACCCAAGGAAGAAGCAGCCTTATTTTTAAAACTGAGAAAGACCCTAAGCTGTCAAAGATATGACCTCTTGGACCCGCTGAAAAAAAAAAAAAAAACAGAAAAATAAAAACAATAATGAAAACTGTCCATCTGTAATCCACAGAGGGCAATCCCTGACCATGGATCAGTCAGGAGTTCTCCTAACTTAGGATAGACTCCCAGCAGCTGCAACTATGAGGCCACCCAAGCCAGGCACTTACAGACCATCACTTACTAAAGGTCAACAGCAGCCAGTAAGTCCAGGCATAGGAAGATGTGAAGCTCCTTCTCATATGAGGTACCCTCACAATGAGTAACAGTATACATTCAGAGAGGAAAAGACACTAAATGCCAGCATTTCTTTACATAAAGTGATATCCCCTAACACACACGTGAAGAAACAAAGGTGTGCTGGTCAAAGAAAATGATGTGCCAGACAATATCCATCATGTCCAGAAAACCATAAAGAAAACTTGCAGCTGCAACGGCATGACTCCTGCACACTAAATATGCCCAATGAATGTTCCTGAGGTCCAGAATGGGAAGAAAAGTTCCTGCCCCATTTTGGAACTTGTCTGGCCCTATCTTGAGAGATCTGCAAAGATGGCTTCATCTTTGAGGAAAACCAGTTCTAGAGGAGGGTTATTTCATCAAGTAACCTGGACATCTGGCTGGGGGACCAACATCAAAACCTTCCATACAATCATATGTCTGAAGTATGACACAAGTTCACAGGCATAAAAATACATAAATGGATGTATAAGGGTAAAACCTTAGACCATCTTCAAGCCAGTAAGCCTGAAGAGGCATGATAAACAAAATAATCTGGTTAGCTAAGATGGGGGATGCAGGAACGTAGTGACACCCCTCTGTCCAAAAAAAAAACAACCACTGCTGTGTTAAGTTCTTAAACAGCTGTGCTATGTCATTCCTTAAATCACTGTTGCAGTATTCCAAACTGTTAGGTGATTCCTAAAGCTTAAGAAGTATTATGGGTGGATGGAAGAGATAGGAGGATTGTCTAGTAATCCAGTGATGATTGAATTGGCAAAGGCAGCTCTGGATCAAGAAAAGCCATCCAATCTGCAATATTTGGTGAAAGCATGCACAGAAGACCAAGCAGTTGCTTCTAAATTTGTTTTAGAGTCAATCCCCTTATAAAAGACTCAAGATGAGGCTACTGCTCTAGTAGAATCAGTCCTTGCTAGACAGGGCAAGGATTTGCTATGTAGATTGTAGCAAAGGAAATGGATTTAGAAATCCAGTTAGCAACAGTCTACAATGAAACTGGGTTTCTCAACTTGGAATCTTCGAAAAATACAAACAATTGGTCAGATTTGTGACTATCCTGGGTCTTATTCAGGTATAATCTGAGCTGTCTAAGCAAATCTAGGGAATGTAGAATTCTTTCTCCCTTACTTTATGGGAGAGAGAAGAAAATGGGAAGATTCATGGCCTGATTGAGAGACGGTTCATTTACTACTTTTGGCATGAAAAAGGGATTGGCCCTTAAAGACTCACTGTCCTAATGAAAAATAAGGAAGGGAGGGTTTGCCATAAGGGCCTGTAGTTTGGACACTTGTCTGGCAGAAGTGATAGCTACTAGTGAAGAACAGTTTTCCAAGTACAGAATTTGAGAGATGAATGCTACTGATTCGAACGGTGGGAGAATAAGTTTTTCCATCACAAATTTGAGGTCCCGCGCAGGGGGGTTAGCTTTCCTTGAAGTTTTCAGATAGAGTACATCTTTTAAAAAATGTTTTATCTCTAGACTGGCCAAAATCACAAGGTCCAGAGGTAGGCAATATGGCTGAAATGTGACCCCTTAATAAATGAGTACGCTAGGCCAGACTACTACAGCTCAAACGAATAAGAGAGGACAACTGGAGTATAAGCCTGAAGTGGGTCCTACTATTTAGGCTTACACCATACAGTAATTCTTTTCCACTTTGATATACAAAATTTTCTGGAAGCAGGTTTTCTTGCCTGCTGGAAAATCTTAAGTATGACCGGAGAACATAGGTGTCTAAAAGGTATTAGAATCTTATCATTCAATGTCAGGTTGAGGGATGATAGGCTGGGATGAAGTACTGAGCCCTTCTGCTGTCTGAGCAAGTCCACTGTGGAGGAAATTTTCTGACAATGGCCCTTGGCTAGGTGGAAGAGAAGGTGGAAAGTACAGTTTTGTACCTACCATAAATGTAGATGTTCGAGGATCCCCATTGCTGCAGTCCTTACTATTGGGTAGTCCGCTGTCCAGTAATACCAGAGTATCGTCAGGGTACTAATGCGCATGACCCATATCCTCAGTCTTTTCTTGCCCCAGATGTCAGAAGACCCTAAAAAGACAAGGCCCAAAATACCTGCACCAAAAATATGTACAATATATACAAGAATATATACAAAAATATCAGCATGTAACCTCACCTACACAACCACCCCTAAACACAGAGGGGAAGGAGGGAGGTAAATTGGACTGCAGCAATGGGGATCCTCGAACATCTACATTTATGGTAGGTACAAAACTGTACTATGTTCTTCGTTCCCCATTGCTGCAGTCCTTACTATTGGGAAGAATCCCAAAGCAGAGGTAAGGGAGGCTGGCAAATCATAAAGAAGCAGGAGCTGACAACATGCCTTGCAAAACAGCTGTGGCAAAACCAGCCCTAGACTTAGAGTAGATAGGAAGGTGATAATGCTTAGAGAAAGTATGCACTGAACTCCAAGTAGCTGCTTCCAAAATATCCTTAGTTGCCACCCCTTAGAAATGCTGTTGAAGTGGCAGTAGCCCTAGTGGAATGAGGCCTAATCCCAGCTGGAATCTCCTTGCCATGATGGGAATAACAAAATGCAATGCAAAAGCCAATCCACCTAGAAATAGTTTGTTTTGACACAGGCTTGCCCTGCGAACTCAAAGCAAAAGAAACAAACAACTGCTGAGACTGCCTAAAATCCTTAGTCCTGCTTAAATAATATGCCTGTGTACATCTAAAGTGTGCAAAATCTTTTCCCCTTTATTTTGGGGTCTGCATAAAAAGTAGGCAAATGAATAGTTTGGTTTAAAGCCACACTAGAAACCACCTTAGGCATAAAGGAAGGATTAAATGATACCCTATCCTTATGGAAAATCAAAAGGGCTCTACTGCCATAAGGGCCTGCAACTCAGACACCCTTCTTGCAGAAGTAATAGCCAACAGAAAAGCAGTCTTCCATGACAAGTATTTCAATTCAGCAGTAGCCGCAGGCTCAAAAGGTTGTAGAGTAAGTTTTCCAACACAAAATTGAGATCCCAAGCAGGAGTAGGAGCTCTATTGGGGGTCTTATATTCTTTGCCCCTCTAAGAAACTGCTTGAACAAAGGATGCGAAAACAATGGTGGGTCACAATCATAGTGAGCTGAAATTGCTGCAGCATGAATCTTAATGGAAGAGAAGGACAAACCTTTGTCCAATAACTCAGTAAGATATTGAAGAGCCACACTCAAATTAGGCTCAGAAATCTCCAAATTCTTTGCTGTACTCCAAAATAAAAATCTCTTCCATTTTTCTGCGTACACTTTCCTTGTACTAGGTCTTCTAGCTTCCATAATCACATTTAAAACTTGTTGAGGAAGTTGAGACCTGCTGTGTTTCAACACAGAATATGCCAGGCTGTTAGATGAAGAGAGTGAAGCTTGACATTGAGCAGATGACCGTCCTTCTGAGATAACAGATGAGGAATCAGAGGTAAAGGCCATGGAGGCTTCTTTACCAGACTCCGTAGTAGTGGGTACCAGTGTTGCGAGGCCAATCTGGAGCTATCAAAATCATCCTTGGCCTGTCTTGTCTGACCTTTAATAGTACCTTTGGAAGAAGAGGCAGAGGTGGAAAGGCATACACATGAAGGTTTTTCCAACTGAAAGACAGAGCATCCACTTTCCAAGCTGTGTGATGAAACCCCTTTGTGCAATACTTTGGCAGCTGGTGGTTTAGTGGAGAAGCGAACAGATCTATGTCTGGAGTTCCCCATGACACTGTCAATTTCTGAAATACATGAAGATCCAGTTTCCACGGATCCATGATTTGTCTGCTTAACACATCTGCTAAGGAGTTCTGTGCTCGGCAGAAACCTTGCCTGAAGAGTTAGTTGCAAGCTTAGCGCAGTCTCCCATAAAATCATTGCTTGCCTGCATAGAGGATAAGAATGTGTTCCCCTTGCTTGTTGATGTACCACATGACAGTTGTGTTGTCTGTTAGAATCAACACCTGCCCTGGAAGAAGTAACTCCTTGAAAGCCATTAATGCAAACTGGACTGCTAACATCTCCTTCATGTTGATATGTAGATGCTGTAGTCTGGCAGGCCACTTGTCTTGTATCCACTTTCCATTTAGATGAGCTCCCAAGCAATGTCCGAGGCATCTGTCGTTAAAATCTGACCCGCCTCCGCCCGGGTCACAGAGAGTCCCTTGTTTAGCTGGCATTTCTGTGCCCACCACCAAAATTCTTTTGAAGGCAAGGTATTATGTGATTCACAGTGTCCAAATCCTGGCAGTCCTGTGTCCATACATTTTGAGATACCATTGTAGCTTCCTCATATGCAGTTTGGCATTGGGAAGTACCAGAATACAAGATGCCATGAACCCTAATGCTTGAAGGACTGTCCTTGCAGTCAGGACGCAGTGATGAGATAGTTGATGGAAGTAAAGTGATAGACTCTTTTGTTTGTCCGGGGTTAAAAAGGCCATCTGGGCTGCTGTATTCAGTCTCACACCCAGAAAGCACATGTCTTGAGAGGGTACTAGACTGGACTTTATTTCGTTCACAGAATACCCTAGGCATCTTAGCACTGCTATAACATATTCCAGATGCTGTAGAAGGTCTTCCTTTTCTTGAGCCAGAATCAGGCAGTCGTCCAAGTAAGGATAGATTTGAATTCCTTGTAGCCTGAAGTAAGCTATCACTGGAGCCAGAACCTTTGTGAATACTCTGGGCAGTAGATAAGCCAAAGGGCAATGCAGAGAACTGATAATGAGAATTTCCAGCTCAGATACTTCCTGCAACTTAGCCTTATAGGCACATGAAGGTAAGCTTCCTTGAGATCTAAAGTTACCATCCAGTGATCTTTGCCCAGCAGAGGTAAAAGCTGTTGTAACGTCAACATCTTGAACTTGGGAATGTCCAGATAAGTGTTGAGGAGAGATAAATCCAAAATTGGTCTCCACGTGTTCCCCTTCTTTGGTACTAGGAACAGGCGAGAATAAAATCCTAGGCCCCTTTCTGATACAGGAACTGGCTGAATGGCCCCATCTGGAGTAACTGAGCAAGTTGCTTGTGAGCCTCTTTTCTTTGTGGAGGAGGCGTCTGGCATGCCTTTGAAAGGAGGCATTGTATGGAAATAAAACCTGTAACCGTGGTGAATGATATCCAACACCCATCTGTCTTGAGTAATTAAATCCCAATTTTCTTTGAAAAGAGACAGTCTTCCTCCCAAAGGAGCTACCAGGCGAGAATCTACTGGCAGCTGAAAAGGCAAGTCATTGGGTCTGTTGAAAGGACTGACCCCTGCCCTCACCAGAAGTCTGAGCAGGTGAACTCCTGTTCTAGGCCTAAAAGAACCTTGAGCTCTCTAGACCTACCCTAGACTGGGAATCATAAGCAGGATATGTCCACCCCTTAGCAGGCCAATTTCTACTAAACTTGGTGGCTGCACCTGCAAAAATCTTTAACAGTTTGCATAGACTTAGCTTTGTCCTCCATTTTCTTTAAAACTGCTTCCACAGGCGAACCAAACAACACATCAGACTGTAAAGGAGCATCCAAAATCCTTGTCTTAACATGCTCAGCTAAATTCTGATCCCTCAACCAGGCATGCCTGCGAAGAACAGAACTAGTGGCAGCCACCCTCGAGGAGGCCTGTACAGCATCAAAACCACATTGCAAAGAATGCTTACCCACTTGTTCAGACACATGAACCAAATCCAGCAACTCTTTACACTCAATACGTTCGGGGAAAGCATCCACCTTAGATTTCAATTGTGAAAGGAGATAATTTTGATATTTTAGCATGTGAAACTGACAATTCAACGCTCTCATGGCTAGAGTGGAAGAAGTATACACTTTCTTTCCCCACCTATCCAAAGCCCTTGCCTCTTTATCAGTGGGAACAGGATTTTTAACCACAGAGGCCTTAACACCTTTAGGCCCCTGAGAAACAGTTTCTGGGTCCGCCCTAGGACTCTTAAACAAATACTTATGAGCTTCAGGCACCCTATAGTACCTATCGGGTTTAACAGGAGCAGGAGGCAAAGAGTCAGGGTTCAGGAAGCCTCTGCAAAACATCTTCCACCACATTCAACACAGGAGGTATAGCTAAGGGCCTATGCTGGGGTAAAACAAGAATTCCCTAAGCCTTTTCCTGGAATCAGAGTAATCCTGGCCTTCCCATTTAAAGTGCTCCCTCATGGAATGTAGAGTCTCTGAAAATGAGAAATCCTCAGGAGGGTGGAATCATCCACATCAGAATCAGAATAAGGAGGATACTCCTGCAAATCTTCCACAGAAGACTCAGAAGCCTCTGAACACTGTTCAAAACTATCAAACTCCGGTTCCACCCTGGGCCTCTTATCAGGAGCCAGCACAGCACCTATAATCATAGTATTCAAATCTTGTGCCATTCCAAGCATATGTTTCTTAGGTACAGAACCGAAATGCTAGGAGAAGCCCCACTGAAGCTGAACTTGGCCTACCTCTCAAAGAAGTTTTGGCAACAGAAGGAGAGGCTCTAACTACCTTGGGAAGAGAGGGAAGAACAGTTACCTGAGAAGCCCCCTCAGCCTGGCCTACCTCCTGAGAAGGCACATCCTGTAACAGTAAAGTCTCTGCCTGAGACTCCAAAGAAACTCCTGCAAAACCTCTGGCTCCACTGAGCCTTGGGACTGCGGTTCATCAACCCTAGGCCTCGCTGTTTTGTCCTTGGCATTTGCTTCCCAAACACTAACCTGGCACAGTCTAACCGTCTCTTAATTAAACCTAGCACAAGAGCTGCATCCAACAACGTCGTGCTCAGGCCCTAAACAAGGTATACACAAGGTATGGTAATCCCTATGAGGTATCTGTTTCCCACAAGAAATACAGTTATTCACTTTTTCTGACATCCGGTTAAATACTGAGGCAAGAAAAACCAAAATGTTCCCTCAGGGGTACTTAGCCTACTCTCATTCGGTCTGAAACTCCGCTCGGAAATATTTCAAAACTGCTTCTGCATCGGTCCATGCGGCAAACGCAGCCATATACTCTGGTATTCGGGCCGACTGGACAGCGGACTACCCAATAGTAAGGACTGCAGCAATGGGGAACGAAGAACATCCAGTGTTGCCTTTGCCAAAAGGGAGTCATCAATAACATCTCTGTGTATTCCTTTTCGATCTTTAATAAGACCTTGGGAAGTAGAAGGAAGGCATACAAGAACTTCCCTTTTCAAGGGAAGGACATTGCATCCATTTTCCAAGCTTGAGGAAAGTAGGTCCTGGTGCAAAATAGTGTAAATTGTTTGCTGTCAATGGAAGCAAAAAGATCTACTCGTGGTGCCCCCCCCCCCCCATTTGTGGACTGTGTTGGAAGCGCTCCCTGCTCAGCATCCATTTATGGGAAATCTTCCCTTGAGCTGCTTAGAAGGTCTACAAGGACATTGTCCTGTGAGGGAATGTAAATCACTTGGAGGCAGCGGTTTGGTTTTGTGGCCTGCTCCCATGCCAAAAGGTCAGTCTTCACAGTTAGTTAGCTGTGGTGCTCCCCTGCTTGTTTATGTACCACATGATTGTTATGTTGCCTGTGGACACTCTCAATGGATCTGGTTTCCAAGAATGGGAGAAAATCTGCAGTGCCTATATTAGTGCCATCATCTCCTTCAGATTGATGTGCTCTGATCTTAGATTTGTAGGCCATTGTCCCTGAACCTTCAGATTGCTTGTCCATACTCTCCATGCATTGTCTCATGCTTCTGTGTGCAGCTCCTGTTGTGGTGTCTGTGATTTAAAGGAAAGACCCAGGTTTAGCTTTATTTGTGATATCCACCACAATATTTCCTTCTTCAGGCAAGGCAGGAGAGGAACCTGTGTGTCCAGGAATGAGAATGTTGGTACAAGGTAGATTTCATATATCACTGGACCTTCCTCATATGGAGTCTGGCAAAGAGAACCATGGGGATGGTTACTGCTATGAATCCTAGTGTTCTGAGGATCTCCCTTGCAGTACAGGGCTGAAGAAGAAGAGAAAGGAAGTAATTTGTTAGGCATTCCACTTTATTTAGCAGAAGAAAGGCCTGCATTAGTTTGGTGTCTAGTCTGCACCCCAAGAAAAGTATGTATTGGGTTGGTTTCATTGCTGACTTTTTCAGAACGATTGTGAAACCCTGTAACTTAAGTAGGGTCATGGTGAACTTGAGATGAGTCAAAAGTACCTGATGGGTAGGAGCCTATATTAACAGATCATCCATTACCTGATGGGTAGGAGCCTGTATTAACAGATCATCCAAACAAGGGAATATATAGATTCCCCTAGTCCTGCAGTAAGACATTACTGGGGTAATACACTGTGCGAAGACTTGGAGGGGGTACTGTAGAAAGTCCAAAAGGCAATGCAGAGAACTGAAAGTATGATGAGCCTCTAGAAAACCTCAGAAAGTTCCTGTAGGCAGGAATGAGGAGATAAACATCTTTTAGGTCCAAAGACACCAAGAAAGCTTGAGGAAGGATGAATGGAAGCAGAGTTTGCAGTGATAATATCTTGAAAGATGGGAGAAGAAGAAAGGTGTTGAGTGTGGAGAGCTCCAGAACTGGTTTCCAGTCTGCTGTTTTCAGACATTGAATAATCTGGACTACAACCCTTTTTCAGACATATTATGGAGGCACTGGCTCCATTGTGTCTTGCTCTAGCAAGGTCTGAATGATGGGAAAGAGCAACTGTATCTAATTTTGTGGAGGCAGAGGGATGCCAATGGAATTTCTTTCTGGGTCATTCTGTGCCAGGTTTTATGGACAATGTGGGCCTTTTGAGTAAGGGAAAGGGCTTGACTAAAGAGTAGGGAAGGGGACAGAAGGTAATTGGGCTGACCTATCTGGGTAAGGAGGCCTCACAGATCTACAGTCCCTGCCAAGTTTGTCCTGGAATCTTTTTCTGGGCATTTTCTTGGCGTTATCAGAAGGCCTGGGTTTCCTGCAAGTGAAAGAAGTGGGTTGGTAATTCCTTTGGTACTTTGAAGGAATAAAGAAATTTATTACAGAAGTAATAAAGACCTGTCTGAAGTAATTTTTAATTTTACTATTCCTGCCTCTGTTTGAAAAGACTGGCAGCATCCAGACCAAATAAAAGGTCCTTGTTCAAAGAATAGTCTATTTGTTTAGCCTTAATATTTTCTGGAATGCATACCTCTTTGATCACAGAACCTGTAACAACTGCTCTGGAGGAATCTTCCACTGCGTCACAACTGCATTTAATGCTCTGGCTGGCTACTTAGGAGGCCTGATCTGCTAAAGTTAAAGCTTGTTTACTGACTGTATTCCTCTGGGGAACCTAAGTTTTATTCAAATAGCTGAGAATAGACAATTTCTTTTTAGTCATTTGAGTTTGATAATTCAGAGCTCTAAAGGCCAGAATGGAGGACGCATAATTGTTTTCCCTCAATCTGTCCACTCCTCTGCTGTCTTAATCTGTAGGAAAAGCAATGTAAACAGGTAGTAGCTTAGATGGCTTGTCTGTTGACATGGAAAACAAAAAGGGGTCTGCCACATGTTTTTTTGTACAGAAATTTCAAGTCCTCAGGTACCTTGTAAAACCTGTTTGTACAGAAATGTCAAGTCCTCAGGTACCTTCTAAAACCTCAGGCCTGTTAGATACTAGTGGTTGGGAGTCTGGTGCAGGAGGAAAGCCTCTAGAACAGGATGTACAGGAGCAGGAGTGCCTACTTCCAAGAGGTTATAGTATGTCTGCTGAACTTCAGAAATCTGTTCATGTTCCCACTCAAAATGCTTCATCATATTAAACACAGTTTCCCACAAAAGAAGCTTCTTCAACAGAGGAGTCAGTGGGAATCTTCATCATCCGAGGCCATGTGACATGGCAAATGGATTTGGGATGAACAGGCTAAAGACTACTCGTCTGTGTCTGATTCATCTTCTTCATCTTCAGAAGTGTCTAACTGTCTCTTCTGTGGGGTGGAAGGAGAAACAGAAGTAGTAGTAGTAGTAGTAGTAGTAGTAGTAGTAGTACCAGCAGTAGTAGGCCCTGCAAAGGATAGAGACCCGAGAGCCATTATGGCCTTAAATAGGCCCTGTGAAAAATCCGTTCACTCCTTTTCTCTGGATGTCTGAGGGAAGGAACATTTTTAGTTTTGTTTATTTATTTCTAGGTGCGATGTTGGCTCTGACTAACCATGGAGGGTCAAAGCCCTGATAAGCCTCAATCAGCGATCTGAAAATTTCATGTCTAACAAAGACTTGAGGTATGCCTTTGGGTTCTTTGGCAATTATTAAACAGGGTTTCCCCTTTTCACCATTATTGGTAGCATTAGTTGTTTCAGAAATGCAACCATATCGGCCTCCAGAAGAATCAACGTAGGAATCTGAGCAGGTGTTGGGCAAACTGCAGGTTCCGAATCTTTTGTGGGTATTTCCAAGTCCAACTAGGCAGTCATGATATCAGGCCTAGGCCTCTTAAACTTTTTCTTTTGAATGAGTGGACACGTCTGAGTCCAACAGGGCAGTCATGATATCATGCCTAGACCTCTTTTTCTTTTGAATGGGTAGGACATCAGGGGTAGAAGGGACTACCATCTCTGCTTGGCCAAAAAGCTTAAGGCACTATGATTCCAAGTAGGAATTAAGACACAAAAGTAGAGTTTTTAAGGTGTTTAGAACCAAGGACTGACAGATCATATGATTTTTGTAGTCGTGCTCTGCACTTAAACAGAAAGGGCACTGGGAGTGGAGATCCTTGTAGGGATCTACTTAATGGAATCACACTTTCCCCTCCTAGCTGACATCTAATACAACAACAAACAGCAATAAAACTGAGAAAAATAAAGCAATGCTGCCCAACAGAGAACTAATCTGAACCAGTGAAGGCCAGCTGCAACAACCACCACGTACAGAACAGACCAATGGATACGAGATTTGCATTCTGGTTGGAAGAGACTGTCTGAGGTTTACGCTCATATGTCCACTTATGTACCCTTATGCCCATGGGCTTAGGTTATATGTTAGACATATGGCGCTCTGAAAGGTTTTGGTTTTGCTACCCTGACTGGACGTCCAGGTTTTTTGGTGAGATAACCCAACAGTCTGGAATACTGCAACAGGGACTGAAGAAAGGACATGATTTAATAAATGCATTCCAACTTGTAAACACCTATTACCATCAGAGGCTAACATACCTCTCCTTGTACAGTATAACATACTGACACCAAATGGGTAAACTCTGCTTGTCCTACAGAGTTATGAAACGCTAAGAGCTTTTGGGTTTAAAAGGACATGTGAACAGTCAGTTCAGTGGGTATAGCACAGACTTCCACTTTTCATAAATGAATATACATAAAATAAGTTCAGGCCCCACACAACAAGCAGAGTTTACATCGTAGAGAGTTCTCTTCATGATAAATTCTCTTATGATGACAACAAGATAGTCAGGTATATTAAGATTGGAAAATGGTTGCAGTGCACTAGGTGTATGAATTTTGAAGTGAATAAGCATTTAGTTTTTCAGTTATTAATTCAGGCTCAGTGATGTATTGACTTCTACTAAATGCAGCCCGATGATTTGAACAGATTTAGACTTTCTACTGAACTATTTGGAAAAAAATGTGTTGTATTCTGCTCTTGAAAGTTCTTGCTCAAAGTGAAACATACTTTAATTTATGAAAAGACTTGTCTGAGCTGGATTTACAAATAATAATAGAGTACTGCCTATAGATGTGATATTTACATTTTGCATGCATCTTACTCATAGGATCATAGGAAGTTACTAGGTTACTGGCCCTGAGGCCCTTATAAGCCTTAGTCAAGAGTTTAGCCCATGTTTAGACAAGCCAGCACCCAAAGCCCCTGTCCAGCAGGAACATAGGTGGAATCCCAGGGGTGTATTTTCTCTTTCCCATCCAGTTATCCTGGTTGTGCTTGAAAAGGGATAATGAGATACTCTGCTTGACGTGGAGAGGCAGTCTATTCCACAGATGGGAGAGTCTCTGGGACAAAAATCTTTCCCACCAACAAGTTCTATTGATGTCACAGACCAGGTTGAGGTCACGTGTGCAGGTTACTTGAGTGGACCTTGACTTGTGGATATGCAGCAGTCCCATCAAGGTGGGGTCTGAGATTGCTTTGTATGCCAGACAGAGGTCACCTCTGAGGAGTCTATATGAAAGTGAGTAAAGGGACAGGGCTTTCAGCCTATCTGTACAGGATAGATGTTTGAGGCCCTGGAGTCTCCTAGTGAGGAACCTCTGTGTTCTCTCCAGCTGCTGCACGTGTTTTGTGAGGCACATGCTGAAGGGGGCGTTGTACTCAATACTTGGCCTTATAAGGGAAGAATACAGGGATATTATGACCACCATGTCCCTGGATGAGATACCCTTACTTATGAGGTGCACCATATAGAAAGCTTTCTGTACAACGGAAGCAACATGGTGGTCAAATGTCAGGTTGCTATCAACCTGGGTGCCCACATTCCTCATGACTAATTGCGCACTTAGGACATTGTTATTAATGTGATATGTGGGGATGTCACTCTCCCCCAAAGGGGATGATGATGCATTATTTAGCATTCAGCTTGAGGCCATTTTTCTGGCATCAGTCATTTGTTTGGGTGAGACCCTCTTGGAGGACGTCCACATCACTTGGGGAATTGATGACCGTGCCCAGCTTGCAGTCATCTGCAAACCTGGTCAGCCATAGCCCAGTGGTTTTGGCCTGCACCTCAGAAAAGTATATACCGAATAACAGGGTGCCCAAGGCCTTTCCCTGGGATACGCCACTCATTACAGGTCTACTACTTGAGGTGTCTTCCCCTATTTTGATTACGTGTGTTCTATCAGTGAGCCAGTTTGCTACCCATTTGATAACATATGGACTGATACCTAGTTGAGAGAGTTTGTGTACTATGCCCGAGTGGGGTATAGTGTCAAAGGCCTTGGCCAGGTCAAGGTAGGCGGTGTGCAAAGTCTTCCCTTCATCCATGGCTTTGGTGACTGTCTCAAGGAAGTCCACCAGATTTAACAGACATGACGTCCTCTTGACAAAGTCAAACTGTGTGGGGTCGAGTGTTTGGAGGTTGCCAATGTCCCTGTTATTGAGGTCCATAACAATCCGTTCCATGGCCTTGCAGATCAAGCTAGTTAGGCTGATGGGTCTAATTTCCCAGATGGGTGGACGCTCCACTCGGCTGGGACAAAGCCGGTGCTCAGGCTTTGGTTGAACAGGATGCCTAATGGTGCTGCATGTTCATACCTGAGGTCTTGTAGCATGCAGCCTGGGATGTTATCAGGTCCTATGGAGGCTGTATTTTTGCCTTTGAAAGGGCAGTGATGACCTGTTCTCTAGAGATAAGGAGAGGGGGGCAGGTACTGGGGATGTCCTGATTTACTGATGGGGAGCACAGAGGGGTGAAGTTTTCACTGACTCTGCCAGCCAGTAGGTTGGCTAAATTTACAGCATTTGTGGATGTGGTGTCCTTGACCACCAGTTCTGAACAGATCTGGGTGCTTCCTTTGAGACTGCGGACATATGTGAAAAAGGCCTCATGACTGTCTCTAGTAGGTGTAGCCAATTTGGACTTGAAGCTGGCTTTAGAGGATTTCACTAGTGCTCTTATTTGCTTGTTCAGACCAAGGACAGATTGCTTCCAAATAGGCACCTGCTCTTTCTTGGTCCTGGTCAGCAATTTGTTCCTTTTGTTATATAGTTTATTTATTGCAGATATCCACCAGACAGGTTTACTCTTCCTTGCGTAGGATAATTTTATTCTGTCAGGTATTCCTCATTCCATGCATCTATATAAGCACTCGTATAGTACTTTGGTGTAGATTTGGACATTGGTGCCAGTTCCAAAAGAGGGGAAAGGGGCTGTGAAGCTGTTTATACTATCCCTCAGGAGTAAGCATCTTATCTCACCATTGAACCTGTTTTGATCTAATGCTATTACTATGTTTAGGCTTGGTGTATGGTTAAATAATCACCTCTCACCCTAGAATCCCTGTTAAATATGTATTTGTGACAATTATTTATCTATTTATTTATTTATTTATTTATTTATTACATTTGTTAACTGAGTAATGTCCGACTGGGCCAGGAGCCTGTTTTCAGCGGAGGCCCAAGGAGAAAACCCCCAAAACAGTAACAATACTATAAATGCAAACAATAATAATAACATACAAAACAAAATATAAATTCAAATGACAGTGTGCGCAATATATACAGAGTAACGTTAACAGAGACACCAACGCAGCTGCAATAGTCATGTCCAACAGTGCCGCTGTTAGTCACATATAAGGTAGTTGTATACCATGGCTTGGTTACTAACAGCAGTTAAAGTAATTTAATCTAGTTAAAATCTCAAGTTCACAAATACTTCCAGAACTGAGAACATTTGTAGAGTGGACCTTAGTAGAATTACTAATTTTTGGCTACTTTTTCTGGGGGCACCTCATGCATATCTTGATTTTAGCCCCACTCTTTCAATTAGAAATGACAGCCATCACCGTGCAGATGCCCATCAGGAGATTACACAAATGCAGCCCTAACACTACTTCCGCATGTTACATAAGCACTCAGTTGAGGGATGAACAATGGGGTGCAATGTGGGGCCAACATATGTTTCCACAAATGATGCAGCCCCTCAAGAGCACTCCCTCTTCTCAAGTAGAAAGCTTCCATTAGGTGTCCAGTCTCTGGAGATTCATTACTAAGAGCTCTGTCTAGCAACACACCAATCAACCCTCATGCCCACAGAAGAAGTGAGAAAAAGTACAGTTGTGTACCTACCATAAATGTAGATGTTCGAGTGTATTCACTGTTGCAGTCATTACTCTTGGGTTATCCTGCTGGCAGGCTACCTGCAGTCGGGCCAGAATTCCAAAGTCTAGGTCTGGCATTGGTTGCTGTCGCCTCTTCCCTGACGTCAGTGCGCCAGGGGTATAAAAGATGCAGCCGACGCCATTTTCTTCAGTTTTTCTTGCCCCAGATGTCAGGTGCCACAAACAGGTAGGCTGAAAAATATATCAATAAGAAATGCATTCACAAAAATAACATTTCCTTCATCTACAAGCAAATACACCAAAAAGGTTGTATAGGACAGGGAAGTGCAGATAAGTCCCAGCAAAGAGAAGGGGGATGGTGGGTAGGTAACTTGGACTGCAACAGTGAATACACTCGAACATCTACATTTATGGTAGGTACACAATTGTACTATGTTCATCGTGTTTCACTGTTGCAGTCATTACTCTTGGGTTGAATCCCAAAGCTGAGGAAGGGTGGCTGGGCTAAATAGGATTAGGAGAGGCTATGAGGCCCTGCAGAACTGCAGTGGCGAAGCCTGCTCTGGACTTAGAGTAGAGAGGCAAGTGGTAGTGCTTTGTAAAGGTGTGCACTGAACTCCAAGTTGCAGCCTCTAAGATTTCTTTGGTTGGTACTCCCCTGAAGAAGGCTGCTGAAGTTGCTGCTGCTGTGGTGGAATGAGGCCTAATGCCCTTAGGCACTGATTTTCCATGTTGAGAATAGCAAAAACGGATGCAATGGCCTATCCATTTAGAAATAGTCTGTTTTGAGATAGCCTTTCCTTGTGATCCTGCAGCATATGACACTAAAAGTTGCTCAGTTTTTCTTAGTTCTGTCCAAGTAGAAGTGTAACTGCCTGTGTATGTCCAAAGAATGCAGAATTTCCTCACCCTTGTTCTGTGGATTTGGGTAAAAGGTAGGCAAGTGAATGGTTTGATTGAGGGCGACACTGGACACCACCTTAGGCATAAATGTAGAGTTCGTCCTCAGAGAAACCCTGTCTGGATGAAAAATGATGAAAGGTTCCACAGCCATGAGTGCTTGTAACTCCGAGACTCGCCTTGCTCAGGTAATGGCTAGGAGCAGAGCTGTTTTCCAGGATAAGAATTTAATATCTGCTGTTGATGCTGGCTCGAAAGGAGGCAGTGTGAGTTTTTCCAAAACAAAATTGAGGTCCCAGGCCGGAAGTGATGCTCTCCTTGGAGGCCTAATGTTTTTGGCCCCTCTGAGGTACTGCCTTATTAAAGGGTGAGAAAAGATAGGTGGTTCTGTATTGTAATGTGCAGAAATGGCAGAGGCATGAATCTTAACTGATGAGAAAGAAAGGCCTTTGTTCAGCATCTCAGTCAGATATTGTAAAATCGGAGGAATGTTTGGTACAGACGTGTCAATGTCTTGTTCTTGGATCCAGGCACAGAATCTCTTCCATTTTTCTGCATAAGATTTTCTAGTACTGGGCCTCCTGGCCTCCAAGATAACATCCGTAACAGCTTTTGAAAGAGGAGTGTTCAGAATGGCTACATTATTCGCCATGCTGCCAGATTTAGGGTCCTGAGTTGGCTGTGCAGGATCTGATTGTTTTGTTGGGTCAGCAAGTGAGAAGTTTGAGGCAATATCCATGTTGGACTTTGAGACAAGCTCTTCAGGATTGGGTACCAGTGCTGGCATGGCCAGTCTGGTGCAATCAGAATCATTTTTGGCTTCTCTTGTCTGACCTTTAGGAGTACTCTGGGAAGGAGAGGTAGTGGGGGAAAAGCATATACTGTTAGATTTTTCCAGCTGAGTGATAGGGCGTCCACTTTCCATGCTTGCTTGAGGTAAATCCTTGTGCAAAATCTCTGCAATTGGCAGTTGTGAGGGGAGACAAATAGATCTATGTGTGGGCATCCCCATTTCCTTATTATCATCCTGAAGACTTGTGGATCCAGTTTTGATTCGTGGGGATCCATGAGGTTTCTGCTTAGTTCGTCTGCCAGAGTATTTCTTTTTCCTGGCAGGAATTGTGCTTGCAGGTGAACTTGAAAGGCCAATGCTGTGTCAAATAAGGTCAATGCTTGTCTGCAGAGGGGGTAGGAATGAGTGCCTCCCTGCTTGTTTATGTACCACATGACTGCAGTGTTTGTCTTCATCAGTAATTGTCCTGGATGAAGCAGGTCCTTGAAAGCTGTCAGGGCATTTTGAACAGCTAGCATCTCTTTTTGATTGACGTGAAGATGCATCTGATTTGCAGGCCATGTGCCCTGAATACAATTTCCTGCCATATGGGCCCCCCCAGGCATAATCTGATGCATCTGTTGTCAGTGTCTGTCTGGCTGTGGGTAAACTGAATGGCAGACCCTTGTTGTGGTGACAGGCTTATGCCCACCATCGAAACTCCTGTTGTAGGCAGGGAATGAGTGCAATTACGGTCTCCAGGCTGTGGCAATACTGAGTCCAAACACTTTTCAGATACTATTGTAGTTTCCTCATATGCAGTCTGGCATATGGAATTAGTAGAATGCAGGATGCCATGAAACCCAAGGCCTGCAGGATTTTCCAAGTGGGTTTTTGTTGCCAATTTCTTGAAGTAAGTAGTCAGTTGTTTTTGCTTGTCTGGCGTGAGATAAGTCATCTGGGCAGTTGTATTTAAGCTTGCACCCAGGAATATTATCTCTTCAGAGGGCACTAGTTTTGATTTCTTTTGGTTTACTGTGTACCCTAGGCCAATTAGTAATCTTTTTACAAACGAGAGATGCTTTAGAAGAGTGTCTTTGTTCTCTGCTTGAATTAGGCAGTCGTCCAAGTAGGGATAAATGTGAATTCCTTTTTTGTCTGCAAAACGCAATTACTGGTGCCAAGCATTTTGTAAAGACCCTGGGCACAGTAGATAAGCCAAAGGGCAGTGCAGAGAATTGGTAATGCATTGAGCCAGCTATGAATCTGAGGTATCTTCTGCAAGATTGTCTGATTGGGACATGCAGGTATGCCTCTTTTAAGTCCAACGTTACTAGCCAAGCTCTCTTGCCCAGCATGGGCAGTAGCTGCTGAAGAGTCAACATCTTGAATTTTGGAACTTCCAGAAACGTATTTAGTATAGACAGCAACAGAACTGGTCTCCAGGTTTTGTCCTTCCTGGGTACTAGAAAAAGTCTGGAGTAAAATCCTTGCCCCTGCTCTTGTTGTGGTACTTGCTGAATGGCCCTCATGTCCATGAGGGCTGTAATTTGTTTTTGTGCCTCTGCCCATTGATTGTGTGGCAGGTCTGGCATGCCCTTTGACCTTGGTAGAGTGTGAAAATGGAACCTGTAGCCTTGGGACACTATGTTCAGAACCCATTTGTCTTGGGTAACCATTTGCCAATTTGATGAAACAAGTGCTAGTTTTCCCCCTAAGGGGGCTGTCAAAAGAAAACTGCTTGGAAGTGGTAGAGGAAAGTCATTGGGACTGTTTCCTGTAAGGTTGTGATTTGTCTTTTCCACTTTTGGAGGTAGGAGCACCCCATTGTTTAGGCCTGTATGAGCCTTGGGGCTGAGATCTGCCTCTGGGGCACCTGTATCTGTCTCTTTGTGGTCTGTCTGAGACTGGAAAGGACCAATTTTTAGAAGGCCAGTTCTTGCCAAACCTGGGTGGCTGTACCTGTAGGAAATCCTTGACTGTCTGCATGGATTTTGCTTTATCCTCCATTTTTTTCAACACCTCTTCTGCTTTAGTACCAAACAAAGTATCATGCTGTAATGGTGCATCTAATAATTTTGCTTTAACATGATCAGACAGATTTTGTTCCTTTAACCAAGCATGCCTTCTAATAACAGAACCTGTAACAGCGGCCCTGCAAGAGGCCTCCATCGAATCATAACCACATTGCAAAGTATGCTTTCCCACTTGCTCAGTTGCATGCAATAAATCCTGCAATTCCTTGTTCTGTGAACATTCAGTATTTGTCAACATTTTCTGTTTAAGTAGTGACATTAAATATTGCTGATATTTAAGCATATGAAAATGACAATTTAAAGCCCTTACAGCCAGGGTGGCAGAAGTGTATACTTTTTCCCCCCATCTGTCTAGAGCCCTAGAATCCCTATCAGAGGGGACAGGGTATTTTTGCAGTGGAAGCCTTAACCCCCTTGGGACCCCGAGATATAGTTTCTGGGTCAGCAAGCGGGGTTTTTATATAGAATTTATGAGAATCCGGGACCCTGTAGTATCTATCTGGCTTAGCAGGGGGTAAAGAGTCAGGAGATAGTCCGGACTCTGAAAATACATCATCTACAATGTCTAGAACAGGAGGAATGGCAAGGGGACTATGCTGAGGAAGAAGTATGAAGTCTCTGAGCCTTTTCTTAGACTCAAAGAATATTCTTGGCTCTCCCAGTGGAAATGCTCCCTCATAGTATGCAGTGTTTCCCCAAAGGAATAGTCCTCAGGAGGAGAGGCTGAAGGAATGGATTCTTCAGCATCAGAATCCTCATAGGGAAGCATGGAGTAATCCTGTTCAGAAGAGGAATCAGAGGAAATAGATACCTGATCAGAAGAATCATACTCTGTCTCTTGCCTAGGCGTCTTATCAGGAGGGGGATGGGAGCCCTTGATCATAGCAATTAGGTCTTCGGCCATTTTAAGCATCTGTTTTTTAGGCATGGAAGTCTGAATAGGAGAATGCTATACTTGTTTCTTTGCCTTTAGAGCTGCTTTAGTCTTTGTCTTTGAAGCTGAGGATGGTTTAATATATAGTTGTGTAGGTCTGAAGACATCCTCAGAAGCCGATGCCTGCTCAGCGGCTCCAGACCCATCTGAGGGATTGATTTCCGAGTGTCCAATACATTGAGTATCCAGAGGCCCAGTCGGCTCCACGCGGGAGTCGGTAGTGGCCTGTGGCTCTGAGGTAGCGGGCACCAGGGGCTGCAAAAGCGCCTCACTGAAAACCGGCGACTGGCCTAGAAGAGGATTCGTCGTCGGTTTTGGACCTTGGATGCCTATCCTTGCCCTTGTGTTTTTTTGTAAACTCCGGTTGTCGGTTGTTCCGCCGGCATTATATAATTAAATCTTCTGCCAAAGTAATGAAATGCAAAATCGAACCGACGCTTGATAGTGCGTTGGTTGAATCTAGAACAAAACCGACAAATAGCAACGTTGTGATCTTATGAGGTATTTGCTTCCCACAAGAAATACAATTGTTAACTTTTTCTGACATCGGTCTGGAGCAAGAAAAACGTTTCCCCAACGGGGTACTTAGCTTTAATGAAGACTTCGGTTCTGAAATTCAGCTTTGAAAATCTCAGGAGTCGGCTGACCGGCACTTGCGAACTGCTTTTGCTTCGGGCACCGCGCGGCAAGAAAGACTGAAGAAAATGTTGTTGGCTGCATCTTTTATACCCCTGGGGCACGGACGTCAGGAAGAGGTGACAGCAACTGACGCCGGACCTAGACTTTGGAATTCTGGCCGACTGCGGGTAGCCTGCCAGCAGGATAACCCAAGAGTAATGACTGCAACAGTGAAACACGATGAACATCTTGTTATTCACTCCTCTCCTTACCTGCGCTCATGCTGCAATCTCAACCCCATCTAGCTGGGTTGTCAAATGGGATGCACACATCCCTCTACGCCATGGAGCCTCCAGACAGTCTAGATACTTTGGGAGTCTGCTATTCTTAAAATACCTTTCGAGTAGGACCCAGATTTATCTGCAAGGTATTTTCTACCACTATATCTCCTATTTCTGTCAGTTCAGAAACTAGAAAGTTTATTAACAAGATCCAGCCAAGATCATATAACAATAAACACCAATATTTTTTTTTCTCAGCCAATTTTACATTAACGTCTTTGTGAATTCATAATCATTTAACACTGTGATAAGCAGAATTTCACTAAAGACAACTTGGAATTTAAACTTAATACAGTTCCTGTATGGACTAGTAAGACATTTTCCTTCTGTGTTTAATGGAATACTCTTTATATCATTAACTCTGAAATGTATAATCAAAAATTCATACTTTAACGTATCATTCAGTTATTGATTACATCATGACTCCATTGGTATAAAGCCATATGTTATTTTTTCCTTATTTAAGTCTGACAGTGGGCTAAGGGCTAATATGGGCATGGAATTAAAGCAAAACAAGTGACTGACTTCCTATGTATATGGTGAAATTATTCTCAAAGTTATCAGGATCAAAGTCTAACAGTGTTTTGAATGGTTGAACCCTATCCACAAATGCTCTACATTTTTTTTTTTTTTTTTTTTTTACTAAAAACGACATTTCTGCTCCTGTCGGCTTGCTTAGACTCTGGTTGGCTGGTTACTTACCACGTCCTCCAGGATGGCGCAAAATGATACAGCAGGCCTTTAAAATGCCAGAACTGTCATATTAAAACAACAAAGGACTGCATCAAGTGCACATTCTAGCACGCTGACAGTAATTGTTTTCCCCAAGGATATGATGAGCCATAGGTACTGTAAAAGTTTATGCAATGTAATGAAAAGATTTTGGCAATGACTATCGGCCTTTCCTTCAGTAATACTTTTATCAGTGTGCCTTTTCTGTAACCTATGCATAGGAATGCCAGTCTGAGTATATTGTGCCTTTTTTTCAGATGTCTGATGCTAAGAACCCTCTACAGGGTTATACACATTTAGTAGACAAATAAAGAAGTTATGTACTTACCATAACGTTCCATGTTTGTAGTCCATCTAGCCTACATTCTTGCTGGATGGGCTCGACTCAGCCGATACTAAAGCTTGAGAGCTTTTACTGGCTCAAGGCTAACCCCTATCCCATGGTGCCTCACGGCAATTCCCCAGATCATGTTTGCAAGAAAGTAATAGGTAAATAATAATCAGTAAACTATCAATAACTATGCACATACAGACAGAACACTGTGTATACCATCTATGCCAGGTAGACGGACAACTACAACCAGGACAGACAGCATAATGTATAGTCCACCAGTTCCTCCAGGAAACAGGATGGGGGAAGGAGGGTGGGGTGCAAGAATGTAGGCGAAATGGACTACAAACATGGAACATTATGGTAAGTACATAACTTCTTTATGTTACATAGTCCTATCTCACTGTAATTCTTGCTGGACGGGACAGCATCCCTAGCACCTTTATGTGGCTCAAGCGAAGAGACCCTTCAGCACAGTGGACCCAAAGGATGACCTGTCCCAGGAGGCCAAATCCAATTTGTAATGAGTGCAAAGGTATGGGGTCGTGCCCAAATAGCTGCTGCACAAATGGCATCAATTGGGAGTTTTGATCTAAAGGCATATGAAGTTGATACTGCTCTTGTTGAATGGCCTTTTACTTTGGCTGGTAATTGTTTGCCAGCAGCTTTGTAAGCAAATGAAATGCAGTCTGAAAGTCAGTTAGACAGGGTGACCTTAGAAACAGGCAAACCTTTATTTTTGTCTGAAAAAGAAACAGATAACTGATCTGATTTTCTAAATTCTTTAGTCCTGTGCAGGTAAAACCTGGGAATTCTGTGGACGTCCAATTGGTGTAGTCTATATTTTGATTTATTAGTATGACTTGGGAAGAAAACTGGTTGTTCGATAGTTGTGTTGAGATTATGCTCTGAACATACCTTAAGATGAAAGGAAGGATTAGTTCTAAGTGAGAGACTATCCTTCTGGAAAACAATGTAAGGAGGTCGAATGGTGAGGGCTTGCAATTCTGAAACTCTCCTAGCAGAAGTTATAACCACTATGAACAATGTTTTCCAAGACAATAATTTCAGATTCGATGAAGAAGAGGGTTCAAAGGGGGAAGAAATTAAAGATGTAAGAACTAGGTTTAGATCCCAGGGCTCCGGTGGTTGTCTGATTGGAGGTCTGAGAAGGAGGACTCCTTTCAAAAAGGTTTTGCATAAAGCATGGGACATGACTGGATTTCCCATGTAGCCAAAATGGTAATTAGAGATGGCAGCTAACTGAACTCTAACAGTAGAAGCTGCAGCTCCTTCATGAAAAATGGATGACAGGAAGGACAGGATAGACTCTACAGGAGCTGAGTAGGGATCTTGCCTTGGTTTGCTGCCCAAATGGAGAACCTTTTTCATTTGCTGGAATATAGTTTCCTTGTGGAAGGTTTGTGTGAAGAAATCAAAATGTGTTTGACTGTAGGGGAAAGGGAAACACACCTGGCTATTCATGGAACTGGAGCAGCCATGCTGTCAATTTCCAGGTTTGGATAGTAGGATGGAACTGCCCTGATTGATGAATCAGGAGGTCTGGAGATGGAGGGATCATGGATTCTGGAACCAAGAGGTAGGGCCATAGGAAGGGGAATCAGACTTGGCGAGGCCAGTAAGGAGCAATGAGGATCAGGGTACTCCAACAGTTTTGCTTTCTGAATCACTTTTAGAATGAGAGGAAAGGGTGGAAAAGCATAAAGGAGTCCCGGAGGCCAATTGTGGACCAGAGCATCCCTGGGTGACATCCCCGGATGGGGAATTAGGGCAAAGTAGCTGCTGCATTTGGTGCTCATGTAAGTGGCGAATAGGTAGCAACAAGGCTGGCCCCATTTGCAAAAAATCTCTTTCGCAACTTGTGAATTCAGGGACCACTCGTGAGGCATCAGAATTCCTTGACTGAGTTTGTCTGCTATCACACTGGACTTCCTCAGGATGTGCATTGCTACCAGAAAGCGTTGAGTGTCCATCGCCCATTTCCATACTCTTAAAGCCTCTTGACAAAGTGAGTAAGATTTGGTTCCCCCTTGCTTGTTTATGTACCACACTACAGACATGTCTGATTGAATCGCAACTGTCCCAGTGGTAAGAGAACTGTGAAGTGCTTGCAATGCGTATAGCACTGCTCTCATCTCCAGAACATGTATGCGCAAGTGGTTCTCGTGATCCATATGTAACCACCTTGTTAGACCCTTCTTGCAAGAGTTTGTGATGACTATATGGTGAGATATGGGGAGATCCTGCATTGATCATTGGGCAAATAGTAGCCACTGAAGTACCCTCATGTGCAGACGGGCTAGGGGAACTAAGAGAATGGTGGAAGCCATAGTCCCTAGGACATGAAGGACTATCCTGGCCTGTACTTTGTCTCTCTTCAGCAAGAATCTGACTTGGTCGTGTAATGATTCTAACCTTTCTGGTGTCAGTTTTCCTGTCATGGTGGTTTAGTCTATTTCTGAGCCTAAGTATACAATGTGCTGTGATGGAGATAAGGCTGATTTTTTTAAGTTTATTGTAATGCCTAATATGGCACACAAAGATAGAGTTTCGTCCCTGGTTCTGATTAGTTGGTGCTTGGTGGTAGCAGTGAGGAGTCAGTCATCTAAGTACGGAAACACCTGGAATCCTTGACGTCTCAGGTGAATCGTTACCACTGCCATGCATTTGGTGAACACTCTGGGGGCTGTAGTGAGGCCAAAGGGCAATGTTCGAAACTGAAAATGACTGGCTCCCAGACGAAAGCGTAGGTGTCTTCTGGACTGCCTGCATATTTTGATGTGGTAGTAAATGTAATGAAGATCTATTGAGCACATTAAATTGTCTTTCCTGATAAAGGGAAATATCGACTGTAGAGTGATCATTCGGAACTTTGATTTCTTTACAGACTTGTTCAGTTTACTGAGATCAAGAACTGATCTCCAATCCCCTGTCTTTTTTGGAACTAAAAAGAATCATGAGTAAGTTCCGGATCCTATTTGCTCTGTGGGGACTTCTTGGATGACTTTTTTGCAGCAACGAAATGACTTCTGATGTTGCACAGTCTAACTGAATGGGTGGCACGTCTGGTAGAGACCGGTTTACCGGGGGGATCGGAAACAAAGGGAATCAGGTAACCTATGGATATTATGGTTTGTACCCAACGATCTTGGGAAATTTTTAGCCAGGCACTTGGGTACAGTGAAAGACGACCCCCAACTGCCTCCAGAGATAGATAGTTGGGCAACCCCTCAGGGGCAATGGAAGGGACGATCAGAGAAAGTTTCTCTATCTCACTGATGCTGCAGACCTCCTCTGCCACGAGGGCAGCATCTTTCATTATGTCCTCCCCCTCTGCCTCTAGGGGAGGGTTGACAGAAACTTTTTTGGGATTTATGGAACCATATTTTCCCTCCTGTTTGACCCTTGGGATAGGGTTTAGAAGGAAAGAGACTCTGATGGCAAATAAAGTTTTCCCTTCCTGCTCACGCCTGGTCAAGGTCTCTTTTACCTCCAGTCTAAAAAGAGTTGAAACATCAAAGGGGACATTGGTAAAGGAACACTTAAAGGATTCCATAAAATTACATAGACGCATCCAGGAATGTCTCCTAAGAGAGATTTCTGCTGCGGCTGCCCTGCTCGCTCTGTCCACTGCATAGGAAATCAGACTCATGGAGGAGTTAGCTAAGGATGAAAGGGTGGAGAGCTGCGCAGATACCTTGTCTGTGGATCCCGAAGCTACTGAACCCTGAAGGATGTCTCCCAACACCTTCAGGAGATCCCTTTGAAGTCTAGTAAAATGGGAAAGGTAATTCAGTGATCTTAAGGTAAATGCTGCTGAAGAAAACGTACGCTTTCCATACCTATCCATCGTCCTGGACTCCTTATTAGGAGGACGGATATTAGATGATGTCTCGGACAACTCCTTTTTTGTGGCCACTGCTACCACCACAGCATCAACAGGAACTCCCTTAGAAAGAAAGGACTTATCTTCTGGAGCAGTCATAAATTTGTTTGGCCTCCTTGGGACAGGCTCCACTGTGTCCGGGGAGGTCCAGGCTTTCCGGGATATGACTCCCAAGAGCTGGTCATAAAGCGGTGTCACCCAGGAGGTGGAAGGTCAGGAACCAAAGGCCTCAAGGTACACAGATTCATCCTCAAAAGGGTTAGAGGTCTTCCAATCACCCCTCTGTCTAAGGATTTCAAGGATGTCAGAAAAGAAGGCATCCACAGAGGGGGATCTAGGGGACCCTTCTGACTCATCCAAATCAGTGTCTGACATAATAGACTAAGGTGAGTCAATGTGCTTCCTCTTACAAAGTCTCTTCCGAGGAAGCTCCCCACTGGGATAGCCTGGGGAGGTCTCAGAAGAGGGCACACCCTCCAATGGGGGCTGCATGGGTCTCTGGTTCCCTACGCTGAGGGGTTGGCGGAGGAGATGAGGTTGCTGCCGGCTGCTGGTGGGACTTCGGGTCCAAAGGCAGGGCTTTGAAACTGGACAAAGCTTTCTCTACTGCTTCAAAGGCTTTTCCACCCCGCTCCAAAGACAAACTCCGTTCCGAGGAGATGGAAGGTCGAACCCAAGCAGGAGGGGACAGGTTCCGAATCAGACATGAGAACCGAGCTCAGTGGAGCCGAAGCACCAAGAGGGAGGGTCAGTTCCGAAGAAAAAAACGGGATGACTATCCCTCTCAGAGCTGACTCAGGAGCGTTGGTTCCCAGATCTCTCGGCTCCAGACTGAGCCGCTGAGGAAAGAGTTATCGGTTCCAAGGAAGCAGGAAGAATTCTCGGAACAGAAGGATCCAACAAAGAAGAACCCAAAGTGTTTGGCTCTGAGAGTGCAGCAGTTGGAGGAGAAGCAATAGTCTGTATTTGGGGCAGCTCCGAAGCCTTTGGGTCTGGAAGGACTAACTTTCTAGCCAGAGTCGGGTCACACAGCAACTTCTTCACCACTCGCTCGATGTCCTCATCTGAAACTGTCCTAGAGGAACGGGTGGAGACAGAAGGAGATCTACTCCTTTCTAATATAGCAGACCTTAACGTAGGTGAAAAGTACAGTTGTGTACACTTACCATAAATGTAGATGTTCGAGTGTATTCACTGTTGCAGTCATTACATTTGGGTAATCTGCTGGCAGGTTGCCCACAGTCGGCCTGAATTCCAAAATCTTGGGTCCTGCATCAGTTGCTGCCTCTTCTTCCATGACGTCAGGTCGTCAGGGTTATAACACAGGCAGCAGACACCATTTTCTTTAGTTTTTCTTGCCCCAGATGTCAGGTGCCCCCTAAATGGGGAGCAAAAATATATATAAAAATATATAAACTATATATACATGCAACAACATAAACTTTACCTTCATCTAAAAGCAAATACACCACAAAGGCTGTAGAATATAGTGAAGGAAAGAGAAGCTCCAGAATAAAAGGGGGATGGCGGACGGGTAACCCGGACTGCAACAGTGAATACACTCGAACATCTACATTTATGGTAAGTGTACACATGTGTACTATGTATTTCGTGTTTCACTGTTGCAGTCATTACATTTGGGTAGAATTCCAAAGCTATGGATGAGAGGCTGGAGCTAAACAGCATTAGGGGCGGCTACAAGGCCCTGCAGAACTACAGTGGCAAAGCCTGCCCTGGCTTTAGAGAAGAGAGGCAAATGATAATGCTTTGTAAAAGTATGAACAGAACTCCAAATAGCAGCTTCTAGAATGTCTTTGGTTGGTACCCCTCTGAGAAAAGCTGCTGATGTAGATGCAGCCCTGGTGGAATGAGACCTAATGTCCTTGGGCACCGGTTTACCATGATGTAAGTAGCAGAAACGAATGCACTGGCTTATCCACTTTGAAATAGTCTGCTTTGAAATTGCGTTTCCCTCTGATCCTGCAGCAAATGCCATCAGTAGCTGCTCAGTTTTTCTTTGAGCTTTAGTCCTGCTTAAGTAGAATCTTAGTTGTCTGTGTACGTCCAAGGAATGCAGACTCCACACCCCCTTGTTCTGCGGATTTGGATAAAAAGTTGGCAGATGAATAGTTTGGTTAAGAGCCACACTGGAAACCACCTTAGGCATAAAGGAAGGATTGGTCCTAAGGGACACCCTGTCTGGGTAAAATATGATAAAAGGCTCCACAGCCATGAGGGCCTGTGGCTCTGAAACCCTTCTTGCTTAAGTGATTGCCAGAAGCAAAGCTGTTTTCCATGATAAAAACTTTATATCTGCAGTAGCAGCTGGTTCAAATGGAGGCAGGGTGAGCTTTTCCAACACAAAATTGAGGTCCCATGCAGGAAATGGTGATCTTCTGGGAGGCCTTAAATTTTTGGCCCCTCTAAGATACTGTTTAAGCAAAGGGTGAGAAAAGATAGGTAGCTCTGTGTTGTAATGAACCGAGATGGTAGAGGCATGGATTTTTATTGATGAAAAAGATAGGCCTTTGTCAAGTATCTCCGTCAAGTATTGTAAAATCTGGGGAATATTTGGCTTTGCTGTGTCAGTCCCTTGTGCTTGCTTCCAAACACAGAATCTCATTTATCAGCATAAGATTTTCTCGTTCTAGGCCTTCTGTCTTCCAAAATGACATCCATCACAGATTTACTGAAGGTGTTGTTTGAATAACTACATGATCAGCCATGCTGCCAGGTTCAGTGTTTGGAGCTGATTGTGCAGGATCTGATTGTTTTGCTGAGACAGTAAATGAGGTATTTGAGGCAAGTACCAAGCTGGGAATTGAGACATATTCCTTAAGATTGGATATCAGTGTTGGCAGGGCCAGTCCGGGGCAATTAGTATCATTTTTGTTTTTTCTTGTCTGACCTTTAGTAGGACCTTGGGAAGAAGAGGCAGAGGAGAAAAGGTGTAAACTGATAGGTTTTTCCAGCTGAAGGATAGGGCATCCACTTTCCATGCTTGTCTGTGATAAGTCGTTGTGCAAAATTTGTCCAGTTGATAATTCTGAGGAGAGGCAAATAGATCTACGTCCGGGCTCCCCCATTTCTTTGTTATCATGCTGAAGACTTGTGGATCCAGTTTCCACTCGTGAGGGTCCATAAGGTTTCTGCTTAAGTCGTCTGCCAGAGTATTTTATTTTCCTGGCAGGAATTGAGCTTGACGATGTACTTGGTAAGTCAAGGCTGTGTCCCACAATGCCATGGATAGTCTGCAAAGGGGGTATGAATGTGTGCCCCCCTGCTTGTTTATGTACCACATAACCGTGGTGTTGTCCATCTTTATCAGTAGTTGTCCTGGATGAAGTAAGTCCTTGAAGGCTGTCAGGGCATTCTGAACAGCTAACATCTCTTTCTGGTTGATATGCAGATGCATTTGTTTTGGGGTCCATATGCCCTGAATGCATCTTCCCCACCAGGTGGGCCCCCCATGCATAGTCTGATGTGTCTGTAGTTAAGGTTTGGCTGGCAGGGGGTAGAGTGAAAGACCGTCCCATGTTCTGGTGACATGTCTCTGCCCACCAAAGAAACTCCTGCTGTAGGCAGGGAATGAGAGGAATCATTGTTTCCATACTGTGACAATGTTGACTCCATAAACTTTTTAGGTACCACTGGAGTTTCCTCATATGCAGTCTTGCATATGGAATCAGTAGAATGCAGGATGACATGAACCCCAAAGGCTGCAGAATTTGTCTTGCAGAGAACTGGGTTTTTGTTGCCATCTGTTTGAAGTAAATAGCCAGTTGCCTTTGTTTGTCTGGCGTGAGGAAAGCCATCTGGGCAGTTGTATTCAAGCTTGCACCCAGGAATGTTATCTTTTGAGAGGGTACCAGTTGTGATTTCTTTTCGTTTATTGTGTACCCTAGGCATGTTAGAAGCCTTTTCACAAATGCCAGATGCTGATGAAGAATGTCCTTGTTTTCTGCTTGAATGAGACAGTCGTCCAAGTAAGGACAGATTTGTATACTTCTTTGTCTGCAAAATGCGATTACTGGTGCCAGGCACTTTATAAAGACTCTAGGCGCAACAGATAAGCCAAAGGGCAGTGCAGAGAATTGGTAATGCATAAAGCCAGCCTTGAAACGGAGGTATCTTCTGCACGATTCCCTTATTGGGATATGCAGGTATGCCTCTTTTAAGTCTAAAGTCACCAGCCAAGCGTTCTTGCCAAGCATGGGCAGAAGCTGCTGCAAAGTTAGCATTTTGAATTTTGGAATGTCCAGGAATGTGTTCAGAATTGATAAATCCAGTATTGGGTGCCAGGCCTTGTCTTTTCTGGGTACCAAGAACAGTCTTGAGTAAAACCCTTGTCCTTTTTCCTGTTCTGGCACTGGCTGAATAGTCCCCATATCCATGAGGGACGTAACTTGTTTTTGTGCCTCTGCCCATTGATTTTTTGGCAGATCTGGCCAACTGGTTGGAATTGGCAGAGTGTGGAAGTGAAACCTGTATCCCTGGGATACTATATTTAATACAGACTTGTCCTGGGTTATTAACTACCAATTTTGAGCATAAAGTACTAATTTTCCCCCTAAGGGAGCTGCCAAAAGATAAGTGCTTGTGGTGATGGCAGAGGGAATCATTGAGACTGTTTACTGTAGGGTTGTGCTTTATTTCCTCCAGATTTGGAGGTAGAGGCACTCCACTGCTTTGACCTGTAAGAATCCTGTGACTGGAATCTAGAACCTTTAGGGCACCTGGATTTGCCCTGTGGAGCTCTGTCAGACACAGGAAAGGACCAATTTTTTGTAGGCCAGTGTCTACTGAATCTTGGTGGCTGCACTTGTAAGAAGTTTTTACAGTTTGCATAGACTTAGCTTTGTCTTCCATTTTCTTTAAAACCTCTTCTGCCTCAATACCAAACAGAGTATCATGCTGTAAAGGTGCATCCAGCAATTTAGCTTTAAAATGATCAGGCAAATTTTGCTCTTTTAGTCAGGCATGCCTTCTAATCACAGATCCCGTAACTGCGGGCCTGCAGGAGGCCTCTAAGGAATCAAAACCACATTGCAAAGTATGCTTTCCAACTTGTTCTGCTGCATGCAATAATTCCTGCAATTCCTTATTTTCTACACATTCGGAAATCAACATAATTTTCTGTTTCAGTAATCCCATAACATACTTAAGCATGTGAAACTGGCAGTTTAAGGCACTAATTGCCAAGGTTGCAGATGTATAAACCTTCTTTCCCCATCTATCCAGCGCCCTGGAATCTCTATCAGACAGGGTAGGATTTTTTGCTGTTGAGGCCTTTACACCTTTGGGACCCTGTGAGATAGTTTCAGGGTCAGCAGCAGGGTTTTTAAATAAAAATTTGTGTGAGTCAGGAACCCTGTAATATCTGTCTGGCTTGCTAGGAGCTGGAGGTAAGGAGTCTGGAGTCAAGCTTGACTCAAAACACATCATCAACAATGTCTAAGACAGGAGGTATGGCTAAAGGCCTATGCTGAGGGAGAAGAAGGAAATCACTATGCCTCTTTTTTGATTCTGAGAAATCTTGACTCTCACAGTGAAAATGCTCCCTCAAAGTAAGCAAGGTTTCTCCAAAGGAATAATCTTCAGGAGGACATGCAGATGGGATGGATTCCTCTGCATCAGAATCCTCATAGGGTGGTATAGAAAATTCCTGATCTGAATATTCATAATCAGTGTCTTGCCTAAGCCTCTTATCAGGAGGGCGTTTGGAACCCCTGATCAAGGTAATTAGGTCTTCAGCCATTTTGATCATCTGTTTTTTGGGCATAGAGGCCTGAGCATGTGGCTCATGCATCACTTTTCTAGCTTTAGAAGTTGCTTTTGTCTTTAATTTTGAAGCTGGCATTGGTTTTATATAGAAATGCTGAGGCCTGAAGACACCCTCAGAAGCCTGTGCCTGCTCAGTGGCTCCGGACCCATCCGAGAGAGACATCCGCAGGTACAATACTTTGAGAATCTCGCAGCGTGCCAGACTCCACATGGGTCTCGGTAGAGGCCTTCAACTCGAAAGTAGCGGGTATCAGGGGCTGTGAAAGTGCCTCACTGAGTACCAGCAAACCGGTGACTGGCTTAGGAGAAGCTTCGTCGTCGGTTTTTGGACCTCGACGGTCTGTCTCTGCCCTTTTCTTTGCAATTTTTGTGAACTCCGGTAGTCGGATTGCTATCCAACAACATTTCAGGACAGTTAAATCTGTTTCCAAAATATTTTGAAGCAAAGATATCCCGACGCTTAATGGTGCGTTGGTTAAATCTAGCACAAAACCGACAGCTAGGCATGTTATGATCTGGGCCTAGGCAAGGAATACAGTACACATGGAAATCCTTATGAGGTATTTGCTTCCCACAAGTAATGCAATTATTAACTTTTACTGACATCGGTATGGAGCAAGAAAAAGTTTCCCCAACGGGGTACTTAGCTTTAAGTGAAGACTTCTGTTCTGAAACTCAAATTCGAAAATTTCAGGAGTCGGCCGACCGGCACTTGCGAATTGCTTCTGTTTCGGGCATCGCGCAGCAAGAAAGACTAAAGAAAATGGTGTAGACTGCCTGTTTTATACCCCTGATGACCGGATGTCATGGAAGAAGAGACGGCAACTGACGCAGGACCCAAGACTTTGGAATTCAGGCCAATTGAGGGCAACCTGTCAGCAGATTACCCAAATGTAATGACTGCAACAGTGAAACACGAAGAACATCAGGGTCAATAACTGGTGAGTGTTTCGATACCGAAAGTTGACTCGGCACCGAAGAAACCAATGGCACCAAGACAAAAGAAATGGAAATGGAGCCAGAACTCCTTGGCTGTGTCACTTTAGACTTTTTAGATGGCTCAAACGTTGGAACCGAAGATTTTCTCTTCACAGTTTTGGGAGCTGTCTGACCAAGTTCCAGCTCTTCTTGAAAGGAACTGGTCATAAGACGCCGTCTATTAATTTATGTTTCCTCTAGCACTCAGGGAGGAAAGGCCCTCTAATTTAAACAAGCAACAACGGCCCTCTAAATAAAACGGGCCGTACAATCCTAAAAAGGTGGAATAGGAGATCAAGCACTCAATAACAATCACACAGGTAATAACCAACAACTATTAAAGGTAGAAAGTGAAGAAAAAAGATGAAATATAACAAGATTTATCAAAAAATCTTCTATTCACCCAACGAGCCAGTAAGGAAACAACCTTGAAGCTTTCATGGCAAATGAGATCTGGGGAATTGCCGTGAGGCACCATGGGATAGGGGTTAGCCTCAAGCCAGTAAAAGCTTTCGAGCTTTAGTATCAGCTGAGTTGGGAGCAGAGAATCGGCTCCGAACCCATCCAGCAAGAATTATGGCGAGATAGGACTACATAAAATTCTATATCTATATTTGTAAAGATAATACTGAAATAAGACAGAAACTAAAAATTATTCACAACAAACTTGTGAACCATGCGTACAGCTTATGTCAACAGTGTGAAACACATAACTATAATGTAATTGCAAAGATGAAGGGGAAGAGGGGTGGTAAGTTTTCTGTTACTGTGACCAGTCCTCAAAGGTCTACTATTAATTATGATAAAAGACTTAAACAACTGTATTACCTTTCTTTAAAAAAGGGTCACAGTTACAATCAATTATAAAATTTAGGTAGAACATACAGTGGTAAGAGGCAATCCTTGTAAGGCAGACAGTTATTGGGTTTCCTGTTGCAGAAACATGCCAAGACCTTTCAAACTCCCCAGACTAAACATCTAGTATGCAGTGTTTGTGAATAAATGATGAACTCTTATAAAGAAGATGCTAATCTAAGATAATCAAAGTAAGATTATTTGAGATGAATGGGAAGTCTTAGTCTTATTTTGTTTTTGATTTTATCATGGAACTAAGTAACGGTAGACTACTTGGTTAGCCCTTTTGTGCTTACTTTGTTTTGTCCAGCTGAGAGCTGTATTAAATAGGCAGTACTTTTACACACTGAAAAGGGGAACACTTCCCAACATTAAGATCCTAGAGACCAAGATCAAGGTTACCACTAACTTGAAGTTACCAAACAGCTGACATCCAAATAGATCACTGTTACAGTATTGCTCACTACTAGGAGGTATCCTGCCAAGGATATCATCTAGCATGTACAGCAAACTTGGGCATCTTCCTCTTACACCATATGACTGACCTAGTGAGCAATACACATCAAGGAGTTATGAAGGACAAAATAAGCATCAGAGAAATTCTACCAGCTTCTCAGAAGTCACTTAGCTACTGGCACAAAGATCTATCATGATGCAAAGTAATGACAGACAAACACGTGACACCATTCATAAAGGATGCTAGAAACAATCCACTCACCAATCCAAAGAACATTAAAAGCAAATGGAAGGAATACTTCCAGCAGCTTCTGCATTTATGGCAAGTGTACACAACTGTACTATGTTCTTCGTGTTTCACTGTTGCAGTCATTACATTTGGGTAGATTCCCAAAGCTATGGTTGGGAGGAGGAGTTTATACAGCATTAGGGCAAGCTATAAGGCCCTGCAAGACAGCAGTGGCAAAGCCAGCTCTGGATTTAGAGAAAATCGGTAAATGATAATGCTTGTTGAAAGTATGTACAGAACTACAGGTAGTAGCTTCTAGGATATCCCTGGTAGGAACACCTCTGAGAAAGGCTGCAGAAGTAGATGTAGCCCTGGTGGAGCGAGATCTGATCCCCTGGGGGATAGGTTTTCCTTGGTGTTTATAGCAGAAATTAATGCAATGGCTTATCCATTTAGAAATGGTTTGTTTTGAAATAGCCTTTCCCTCTGTCCCTGCAGCAAATGCTACCAGCAATTGTTGATTTTCTTCGAGATTTAGTCCTGTCCAAATAGAATCTTAGTTGTCTGTGCACATCCAAGGAATGCAGAATCCATTCCCCTTTGTCCTGTGGATTTGGAAAAAAGGTTGGCAAATGAATAGACTGAATAAGAGCCACACTGGAAACCAACTTGGGCATGAAGGATGAATTAGTCCTGAGAGATACCCTGTCCACATGAAAGATGATGAAAGGCTCCACTGCCATAAGGGCCTGTAATTCAGATATCCTTCTAGCTGAAGTGATTTGCTAAAAGGAAGGCTGTTTTCCAAGAAAGAAATTTTAAGTCTGCAGTAGCAGCTGGCTCAAAAGGCGGTAGAGTGACTTTCTCCAAAACAAAGTAAAGGTTCCAGGCAGGGGTAGGGGCTCCCCTGGGTGGTCTCAAGTTTTTTGCCCCTCTGAGATACTGCTTGAGCAGAAGATGAGAGAAGAGGGATGGTTCTGTGTTATAGTGAGCTGAACTAGCTGAGGCATGGATTTTAATGGAGGAAAAAGACAGGCCTTTGTAAAGCATCTCAGTTAAATATTGCAAAATCTGAGGTAAATTGGGTGCTGCTGTGCTCATCCCTAAAGATTGGTTCCAGGCACAGAATATTTTCCATTTATCAGCATAAGATCTTCTAGTACTAGGTCTCCTCGCCTCCAAGATGACATAGATCACAGGTTTGCTGAGGGATGATAAGGGTGAATTTAAGTGATTAGCCAGGCTGCAAGGTTCAATGTTGGAAGCTGAGGGTGCAGAATTTGGTTCTCCTGCTGAGACAGCAGGGAAGGGGTCTGAGGCAGGTGCCATGGAGATATTTGTGACGCACTGTGCAGGAAGGGGTACCAGTGTTGGCACGGCCAGTATGGAGCAATTAAAATCATCCTTGGTTTGTCCTGTTTGACTTTTAGTAGAACTTTGAAGAGTAGAGGCAGAGAGGGAAAGCCGTAGACTGATGGGTGTTTCCAGCTGAAGGACAGAGCATCCACTTTCCAGGCTTGTTTGTGGGGAGTTCTTGTGCAAAACTTGTCCAACTGGTAGTTCTGGGGGGAGGCAAATAGATCTATGTCTAGGCTCCCCCATTCGCTTGTCAACATGTTGAAAATCCGTGGTTCCAGTTTCCACTCCTGTGGGTCCATGAGGTTTCTGCTTAGTCCATCTGCCAGTGTATTAAATTTTCCTGGCGGGAATTGAGCTAGTAGATACACTTGGTAGCTCAAGGCTGTGTTCCACAATGCCACGGCTAGTCTGCAGAAGGGGTAGGAATGTGTACTCCCCTGCTTGTTTATGTACCACATAACTGTGGTGTTGTCCGTCTTTACCATTAGTTGTCCTGGAAGAATGTATTCCTTGAAGGCTGTCAGAGCATTTTGTACAGCTAATATTTCTTTTTAATTGATATGTAGGTGCATTTGATTTGGGTTCCATTTGCCCTGACTGCACTTCCCTGCCAGGTAAGCCCTCTATGCACATTCTGATGCATCTGTAGTTAAGGTTTAGGCGGCAGGGGGTAGTGTGAATGGCAGTCCCTTGTTTAGGTGACAGGCTTCTGCCCACCATAGGAACTCCAGGCGTAGGCAAGGTATTATAGGAATCATTGTTTCCAGGCTGTGACAATGTTGACTCCATAGACTTTTTAGATACCACTGTAGTTTCCTCATATGCAGTCTTGCATATGGAATTAGAAGAATGCAGGAGGCCATGAACCCCAAGGCTTGCAGTATTTGTCTTGCAGATAGCAGGGTTTTTGTGGCCACTTGTTTGAAGTAAGTTACCAAATGAATTTGCTTCTCTGGCATGAGGAAAGCCATCTGGGCAGTTGTATTCAAGCTTGCACCCAGGAATGTAATTTGTTGACAGGGCACCAGTTGTGATTTATTTTCGTTTATGGTGTACCGTGGACAAGTTAGAAAGTACACTTACCATAAATGTAGATGATTGAGTGTATTCACTGTTGCAATCATTACATTTGGGTAATCTGCTGGCAGATTGCCCTCAGTCGGCCTGATTAACAAAGTCTTGGATCCTATGTCAGTTGCTGTCCCTTCTTCCATGATGCTAGGGGTATAAAACATTCTGCCGACACCATTACATCAGTTTTTCTTGCCACAGATGTCAGGTGCTCCCCAAATGGGGAGCAAATAAAATTTAAAACACAAAAATATACCTCCAACCAAAAGCAAATACACCAAAAAAGCTTTTAAGCATAGTAAAAGAAAGTAGAGGTATAGCCAAAGAAAAAACAGGGGACTGGAGGGAGGGTAACCAGGACTGCAACAGTGAATACACTCGAACATCTACATTTATGGTAAGTGTACACAACTGTACTATGTTCTTTGTGTTTCACTGTTGCAGTCATTACATTTGGGTAGATTCCCCAAAGCTATGATTGGGAGGAGAAAATTATACAGCATTAGGACCAGCTATAAGCCCTAAAAAGCAGTAGTGGCAAAGCCAGCTCTGGATTTAGAGAAAATTGGTAAATGATGATGCTTGGTGAAAGTAAGTACAGAACTCCAGGTAGTAGCTTCTAGAAAATCCCTGGTAGGTACACCTCTGAGAAAGGCTGCAGAAGTAGATGCAGCCTTGGTGGAATGAGATCTGATCCCCTGTGGGATAGGTTTTCCATGGTGCTTTTGGCAGAAATGAATGCAATGGCTTATCCATTGAGAAATGGTTTGTTTTGAAATAGCCTTCCCCTCTGCCCCAGCAGCAAATGCTACTAGCAATTGTTCAGATTTTCTTCGAAGTTTAGTTCTGTCCAAGTAGAATCTAAGTTGTCTGTGCACGTCCAAGGAATGCAGAATCCATTCCCCTTTGTTCTGTGGACTGGAATAGAAGGTTGGCAAATGAATGGACTGATTAAGAGCCACACTGGAAACCACCTTGGGCATGAAGGATGGATTGGTCCTCGGAGATACCCTGTCCGCATGAAAGATGATGAAAGGCTCCACTGCCATAAGGGCCTGTAATTCAGATATCCTTCTAGCTGAAGTGATTGCTAAAAGGAAGGCTGTTTTCCAAGAAAGAAATTTTAAGTCTGCAGTAGCAGCTGGCTCGAAAGGAGGTACAGTGAGCTTCTCCAAAACAAAATTAAGGTCCCAGGCAGGGGTAGGAGCTCTCAAGTTCTTTGCCCCTCTGAGATACTGCTTGAGCAGGGGATGAGAAAAGAGGGGTGGTTCTGTTATAGTGAGTTGAAATAGCTGAAGCGTGGATTTTAATAGAGGAAAACGAGAGGCCCTTGTGAAGCATCTCAGTTAAGTATTGCAAAATCTGAGGTTAATTCGGCACTGCTGTGCTCATCCCTAAAGATTGTTTCCAGGCACAGAATCTTTTCCATTTGTCAGCATAAGATGTTCTAGTACTAGGTCTTCTTGCCTCCAAGATGACATCCATCACAGGTTTGCTGAGGGATGCTAAGGGTGAATTTAAGTGATTACCAAGCTGCAAGGTTCAATGTTGGGAGCTGAGGGTGCAGAATTTGGTTCTCCTGCTGAGACAGCAAGGGAGGTGTCTGAGGCAAGCGCCAAGGAGATATTTGTGACACACTGCGCAGGAGTAGGTACGAGTGTTGGCGTGGCCAGTCTGGAGCAATCAAAATCATTCTTGGTTTGTCCTGTTTGACTTTTAGCAGAACTTTGGAGAGCAGAAGCAGAGAGGAAAGGTGTAGACTGATGGGTGTTTCCAGCTGAAGGACAGAGCATCCACTTTCCAGGCTTGTTTATGGGGAGTCCTTGTGCAAAATTTGTCCAACTGGTAGCTCTAGGGGGAGGCAAATATATCTATGTCTGGGCTCCCCCATTTGTTTGTCAACATGTTGAAAATCCATGGTTCCAGTTTCCACTTGTGGGTCCATGAGATTTCTGCTTAGTCCGTCTGCCAGTGTATTCAATTTTCCTGGCAGGAATTGAGCTTGTAGGTGCACTTGGTAGCTCAAGGCAGTGTTCCAAAATGCCATGGCTAGTCTGCAGAGGGGGTAGGAATGTGTACCCCCCTGCTTGTTTATGTGCCACATAACCGTGGTGTTGTCCGTCTTTACCATTAGTTGTCCTGGAAGAATGTAGTCCTCGAAGGCTGTCAGAGCATTCTGTACAGCTAACATTTCTTTTTGATTGATATGTAGGTGCATTTGATTTGGGTTCCATTTGCCCTTAATGCACTTCCCTGCCAGGTGAGCTCCCCATGCATAGTCTGATGCATCTGTAGTTAGGGTTTGGGAAGCAGGGGGTAGTGTGAATGGAAGTCCCTTGTTTTGGTGGCAGGCCTCTGCCCACCATAGGAACTCCTGTAGCAGGCAAGGAATGATAGGAATCATTGTTTCCAGGCTGCAACAATGTTGACTCCATAAGCTTTTTAGGTACCACTGAAGTTTCCTCATATGCAGTCTTGCATATGGAATTAGAAGAATGCAGGAGGCCATGAACCCCAATGCTTGCAGTATTTATCTTGCAGAAAGCAGGGTTTTTGTGGCCACTTGTTTGAAGTAAGTTACCAAATGAATTTGCTTTTCTGGCATGAGGAAAGCCATCTGGGCAGTTGTATTCAAGCTTGCACCCAAGAATGTAATCTGTTGAGGAGGTACCAGTTGTGATTTCTTTTCGTGTAAGGTGTACCCCAGAGAAGTTAGAACCCTTTTTACAAACGACAGATAATTTAGAAGTATGGCCTGGTTTTCTGCCTGAATTAGACAATCTTCCAGGTATGGATATAATGGAATATTTCTTTGCCTGCAAAATGCAATTACTGGAGCCAGGCACTTTGTGAATACCCTGGGTGGAGTAGACAAGCCAAAGGGCAGTGCAAAGAACTGATAATCCAAGTAGCCTGCTTTGAAGCGTAGGTATCTTCTGCAAGATTCCCTGATTGGGATATGCACGCAAGCTTCTTTTAAATCTAGAATTGTCAACCAGGTATCTTTGTCTAGCATAGGAAGTAACTGGTGAAGAGTCAGCATCTTGAATTTTGGAATGTCCAGAAAGGTGTTTAAAGCAGACAGGTCCAGAATTGGATGCCATGATTTGTCTTTTCTGGGTACCAGGAAAAGCCTGGAATAGAAACCTTGTCCCTTTTCCTCTTCTGGTACCGGTTGAATAGCCCCCATGTTTAAGAGGAAAAGTACTTGCTTTTGAGCCTCTGCCCACTAATTTGGAGGCAGGTTTGGTCACCCGTTTGCTATTGGCAATGAGTGGAAATGAAATCTGTATCTCTGGGACACTATATTTAGAACCCATTTGTCCTAGGTTATGAGTTCCCAGTTTTTTGCATGAAGAGCAATTTTTCCCCCCAGTGGGGCGGCTAAAAGTGCTTGGTAATTTTAAAGGAAAGTCATTGAGACTGTTTACCATAGGGGAGGTCTTGTTATTTCCAGATTTGGAGGTGGAGACCCCCAATTGCTTAGTTCTGAGAGTCCCCTGGGACTGAAACTTGGAACTTTTGGTGAGTCTGGGTTTGGCTTGAGAGGATCTGGAAGGAGCTGGAAAGGACCAATTCTTAGTAGGCCAGTGCCTACTAAATCTTGGAGGTTGCACTTGTAAGAAACCTTTCACAATTTGCATAGATTTAGCTTGATCTTCCATCTTTTTTAGAACTTCTTCAGCCTTATTGCCAAACAGGCGGTCCTGATTTAAAGGAGCATCCAACAATTTTGCTTTAACATGATCAGGCAGAGATTGCTCCTTAAGCCAAGCATGCCTTCTAAGCACAGACCTAGTCACAGCAGCCCTGCAAGAGGCCTCTAAGGAATCAAAACCACATTGCAAAGTATGTTTTCCAATTTGTTCAGCAGAATGCAATAAATCCTGTAAATCTTTATTTTCCACACACACAGAAATCAACAATTTTCTGTTTAAGCAGTCCAATAATATGCTGTTGATATTTTAACATATGAAATTGGCTTTTTAAAGCCCTGATTGCCAAGGTTGCAGAAGTATAAACCTTTTTACCCTATCTATCCAGCACCCTGGAGTCTTTATCAGAAGGGGTAGGATTTTTTAGCAGTGGAAGCCTTAATGCCCTTTGGCCCCTGAGAAATGGTTTCTGGATTCACAACAGGATTTTTGAAAAGGAACTTGTGTGACTCAGGAACCCTGTAATATCTGTCAGGTTTACTAGGAGCCGAAGGCTGGGAATCAGGGGACATACTGGATTCTGAAAACACATCATCAACAACATCTAGTACAGGAGGTACAGCCAAAGGCCTATGCTGAGGTAGAAGGAGGAAATCCCTAAGCCTATTTTTTGATTCAGAAAAGTACTGACTTTCCCAGGGGAAATGCTCACTTAAAGTATGTAAAGTTCCCCAAAAGAAAAGTCCTCGGGGGTGGGGGGGCAGAGTGAATGGAATCCTCTGCATCAGAATCCTCATAAGTAGGGGTGGACAAATCCAGGTCATTAGAAGAATCAGAAGAAACAGAGTCCTGCTCAGAAGATACATAGTCAAGCTCAGCCCTAGGCCTCTTAGAAGGGGAGAGTTGACTACCCCTGATTAGAGTAATAAGATTTTCAGCCATTTTGATCATTTGTTTTTTAGGCATAGGGGCCTGAACATGTGGCTTGGGCATCGTTTTTTTAGACACAGATCGAGATTTAGGCCTTAGTATAGTAGGTGGAGTCGGTTTAATATGCAAGTCTGTAGACCTGAATACATCCTCAGAAGCCTGCACAGCGGCTCCGGATCCATCCAAGGTAGAGACATCCGCAGTTTCCATAGGTGAAGCATCACGCGGCATACCGGACACCAAATGGGTCTCAGTAGAGGCCTGCAAGTCAGAAGTAGTGTGTATCAAGAACTGCGAAAGCGCCTCACTGAGTACCAGCGAACTGGCGACTGGCTTAGGAGAAGCATCATCGGCAGTTTTGGACCTCGATGGCCTGTCTCTTTTTCCTTGCATTTTTTCGGAATTCCGGTAGTCGGATGGCTAACTGATGTCCTTTCTGGATAATTAAACTGAGAACCGAAATATTTAGAGGCAAAAATGTACCGAAGACGGATAGTGCGCTGATTAAATAAAGCACAAAACTGACAGCAAGATACGTCGTGGTCAAGGCCCAGGCAAGGAATACAGTACAGATGAAAATCCTTATGAGGTATTTGCTTTCCACAAATAATGCAATTATTAACTTTTACTGACATCGGTAAGGAGCAAGAAAAAGTTTCCCCAACGGGGTACTTAGCTTTAAGTTGAAGACTTTGGTTCTGAAACTCGAAAACGAAAATTTCAGGAGTCTGCCGACTGGCACTTGCGAACTGCTTCTGCTTCGGGCACCGCACGGCAAGAAAGAATGATGTAATGGCGTCGGCTGCATGTTTTACACCCCTGACGACCTGACATCATGGAAGAAGGGACAGCAACTGATGCAGGACCCAAGACTTTGTTAATCAGGCTGACTGAGGGCAACCTGCCAGCAGATTACCCAAATGTAATGACTGCAACAGTGAAACACGAAGAACATCCCTTTTTATAAACACCAGATGATTTAGAAGTATGCCCTGGTTTTCTGCCTGAATTAGACAATCGTCCAGGTATGGATATATCAGAATATTTATTTGCCTGTAAAATGCAATAACTGGAGCCAGGCACTTTGTGAATACCCTGGGCGCAGTAGACAAGCCAGAGGGCAGTGCAAAGAACTGATAATGCAAGTAGCCTGCTTTGAAGCATAGGTATCTTCTGCAAGATTCCTTGACTGGAATGTGCAAGTATGCCTCTTTTAAATCTAGAGTTGCCAACCAGGCATCTTTGCCTAGCACAGGAAGTAACTGGTGAAGAGTCAGCATCTTGAATTTTGGAATCTCCAGTAAGGTGTTTAGAGTAGTCAGGTCCAGTATTGGATGCCAAGAATTGTCTTTTCTGGGTACCAGGAAAAGCCTGGAATAGAAACCTTGTCCCTTTTCCTCTTCTGGTACCAGTTGAACAGTCCCCATGCTTAAGAGGGAAAGTACTTGTTTTTGAGCCTCTACCCATTGATTTGGAGGCAGATCTGGCCACCCGTTTGGTGTTGGCAATGTGTGGAAATGAAATCTGTATCCCTGTGACACTATATTTAAAACCCATTTGTCCTGGGTTATGAGTTCCCAGTTCTTTGCATGAAGAGCAATCTTTCCCACCAAGAGGGCAGTTAAAAGATAAGTGCTTGGTAATTTTAAAAGGAAGTCATTGAGATTGTTTACTATAGGGGGGTGTCTTGTTATTTCCAGATTTGGAAGTGGAGGCCCCCACTGCTTAGTTCTGAGAATCCCCTGGGACTGAAACCTGGGGTTTTTGTTGTGTCTGGATTTGGCTTGAGGGGATCCGGAAAGGGCTGGAAAGGACCAATTCTTAGTAGGCCAGTGCCTACTACATCTTGGGGGTTGCACTTGTAAGAAATCTTTAACAGTTTGCATATATTTAGCATTATCTTCTATCTTTTTTAGAACCTCTTCAGCCTTATTCCCAAACAGGCGGTCCTGATTTTTAAGGAGCATCCAACAATTTAGCTATAACATGATCAGGCAAAGATTGTTCCTTAAGCCAAGCATGCCTTCTAAGCACAGACCCAGTAACAGCAGCCTTGCAGGAGGCCTCTAAGGAATCAAAACCACATTGCAAAGTATGTTTTCCAACTTGTTCAGCACAATGCATTAAATCCTGTAAATCTTTATTTTCAACAGTCAGGAATCAGCATTATTTTTTGTTTAAGCAGCCCAATAATATGCTGTTGATATTTTAACATATGAAATTGGCAGTTTAAAGCTCTGACTGCCAAGGTTGCAGAAGTATAAACCTTTTTACCCCATCTATACAGCACCCTGGAGTCTCTATCAGAAGGGGTAAGATTTTTAGCAGTAGAAGCCTTAATGCCCTTGGGTCCCTGAGAAATGGTTTCTGGATCTGCAACTGGATTTTTGAAAAGAAACTTGTGGGACTCAGGAGCCCTGTAGTATCTGTCAGGTTTACTAGGAGCCGGAGGCAGGGAATCCTGGGCCATACTGGATTCCGAAAACACATCATCAACAATGTCTAGTACAGGAGGTATAGCCATAGGCCTATGCTGAGGTAGATGGAGGAAATCCCTAAGCCTCTTTTTTGAATCAGAAAATTCCTGGCTTTCCCAGTGGAAATGCTCCCTTAAAGTATGTAAAGTTTCCCCAAAAGAAAAATCCTCCGGAGGGGAAGCAGAGGGAATGGAATTCTCTGCATCAGAATCCTCATAAGTAGGTAAGGACAAATCCAGGTCATTGGAAGATTCAGAAAAAACAGAATCCTGATCAGCAGAATCCCGATCAGAAGATTCATAATCAAGCTCAGCCCTAGGCCTCTTGGGGGGGGGGGGGACTACCCCTGATTAAAGTAATTGGATCTTCAGCTATTTTTATCATCTGTTTTTTAGGCATAGGGGCCTGAATAAGTGGCCTGGGCATCGGTTTTTAGGCATGGATCAAGATTTAGGCCTTAGTAATGAAGGCAGTGTTGATTTAATATGCAAGTCTGTAGGTCTGAATACACCCTCAGAAGCCGGTGCCTGCACAGCGGCTCCGGACCCATCCAAGGTAGAGACATCCGCGAGTTCCATAGCTGAAGCATCTTGCGGCATACCAGACTCCGAATGGGTCTCAGTAGAGGCTTGCGAATCTGAAGTAGCGGGTATCAGGGTCTGCAAAAACACCTCACTGAGTACTGGCGAACTGGCAACTGGCTTAGGAGAAGCGTCAGCAGTTATGGACCTCAGCGGCCTGTCGCTGTCTTTATCTTTGCATTTTTTCGGAATCCCGGTAGTCAGATAGCTAACCAATGACATTTCTGGGTAATTACACCAAGAACTGAAATATTTAGAGGCAAAAATGTATCGACAACGGATAATGCGCTGATTAAATAAAGCACAAAACCGACTTCAAGGTATGTCGTGGTCAGGGCCTAGGCAAGGAATACAGTACGAATGAAAATCTTTATGAAGTATTTGCTTTCCACAAGTAATGCAATTATTAACTTTTACTGACATCGGTAAGGAGCAAGAAAAAGTTTCTCCAACGGGGTTCTTAGCTTTAAGTTGAAGACTTCAGTTTTGAAACTCGAAAACAAAAATTTCAGGAGTCGGCTGACCGGCACTTGCGAACTTATTCTGCTTCGGCACCGCACGGCAAGAAAGACTGATGTACTGGCATCAGCTGCATGTTTTATACCCCTGACAACCTGACGTCATGGAAGAAGGGATGGCAACAGACACAGAATTCAAGACTTTGATAATCAGGCCAACTGAGGGCAACCTGCCAGCAGATTACCTAAATGTAATGACTGCAACAGTGAAACACGAAGAACATCTCTAAAAACACTTTTATTTAACCAAAATACAAAGTCAAAGTGAAGCACTTTTGTTTACTTACAAAGACATCATCAGAACTGTGACTTTCAACTAAAATTCATCCCTTTTGAACTACATGAACTAAGTGCTCAATCAAAAAGGATGACATCACCACTAGTTTTTATGCAACATTTAGCTAGAATCATATCCCCACTAAAAATACAAAAGTCCAGGGGACTATTATCACACCATACAAGCTCGTTTTTTTAGTTCACTTGAAACTGAAATGTTGTCATTGAGACCAGGTGAAATGGCTGCATTGAGTCTAATTTGCCAATACATTTCCTGGTGAAAGAGTTTGTTTTGCCAGTCTCCCTCATATGTTTTGACCTGTACTTGTTCCAAAATTAAGAAAACAAACTTGTTAACTCAGAATACATACTTCAGTGTCTGGCTAGCATTCTTCATGCCTTGACATTTTATACTGTATAAGTGTTGGTAAATATGCTTGTTCAAGGCATTTTTAGTTTTGCCTACAGAAAATGCCATAAATGAAGTACATGTAGCCAAATGAACAATTCTCTGTGCAGCACAATTGCAAGTGTCACTCTGCATGTTAACAACAACTGTGCTCATCAAGGGACCTTGATAATTCATGTTAATATAGGGCTTTGTGGACACTGACCACACTTCTACATGAACTACAGAGTGAACTGGCACCTCACCTGTATGCCCTGTTCAATCACAGTCTCACCTCAGGCTTTGTCCCTACTGAATGGCGCACTGCTACAGTCATCCCTCTCCACAAAGGAGGAATGACTACAGACCCTGGAACTATCGTCCCATTAGCCTGACGAGTCTGATATGCAAAGCTATGGAACGCATCATCATGGACCTAATAAACAAGGATATAGGGAATCTCCAAACTCTGGATCCCACACAGTTTGTTTTTGTGAAGGGTAGAGCATACCTGCTCAACTTGATCGAATTCTATGAATCAGTCACCAGAGCTGAGGATGAAGGTAAGGTGGTTCATACAGCCTACCTGGATCTGGCTAAGGCTTCTGATACCATTCCCCACTCAGGAATCACAGAAAAAGTCATCAAACTTGGCATCAACCCCTATATCACTAGGTGGGTTGCAAACTAGCTCACAGATAGAACCCACAGTGTGAAAGTAGCCGACTCAAAGTCAGACTGCCGACTAATCACAAGTGGACTCCCACAGGGTTTGGTGCTGAGTCCTCTCCTGTTTGGTATCTACTTCTCTGAAGTCCAGGCCACCACAAAGGGATTCTGGCTAACAAAGTTCACAGACGACTGCAAGTTGGGAGCTATTATTAACTCCCCAAGTGATGTTGACATCCTATAGAATGGCCTCACTATGACCAATGACTGGTGTCAGAACCATGGTCTTAAGCTCAATGCCAAAAAATGTGTCTTCAACCCCTTTGGGAAAAACCCGGTTCCCATGAATTACCACATTGATGGTAGTCCACTGAACACAGGAGGCATTAAAAGAGATCTGGGAACACAGATTGCCAGCAACCTGTCTTTTGATCACCACATTGCCACTGTGGCCAGAAGGTCCTTCTATGTGGCACAGCTCATTACTAAGTGTTTTGGATCCAGAAAGAAAGAGGTCATTGTCTCCCTCTACTCTTCCCGCATTAGGCCAATCATTGAGTACAATGCCCCATTTGGCATGTACCTCACTTATTTTTATTTATTTTTATTTATTTATTTAAATTTGTTGACCGGGAGTGTCCGACTGGACGTGGGTCCATTTTCAGCGGAGGCCCGGGGAGAAAAGCTCCACAGTAAAATAAACAGACAGTAGTTACATTGGATTACATAGCGATTAACAATTTAACATAGAAATTACTTACAACATATTTACAGATGAAGAACATAGTACATCAGTAGACAACTAGAATCTTTATCTGTGAAGTACATAACAGGCATTAACAAATGTAACAATGAGAAGTTCCTGCTGTATAATAAGTACTAGGCTTATGAGCATCTGAGCTTGCTATCATCAAGGTAGTTAGTGGAGGTGAAAGAAAGGTAGTAGTTGGATGGGGTGGATGATATTAGAGTGGGAGTTGCAAGGGCATAGCCAGCATGTTTTAGGTGCTTTTAATAAAGTTTTGAAGTTGGTTCATGATGGTACGGAGGTAATTGTGGGTGGGAGTGAGTTCCATAATTTGGCTATGGCGCAAGAGAATAGTGCTTCACCAGCAGAGTTATTGGCTTTAGTGATCTGCAAGTGATTTTTGTTGCTGGATCTTAGTGGTCTGGTGGTGCGATAGGGTTGGAGTAGATTCTGGAGGGATGGGACATTTAGTGGATGGTTTACTAGTTTGTGGGCGAGAGTTGATACCACTGAAGGAGGTGAGGGAGTTCAAGCCAGCCCAGTTCAGCAAGTGAGAGACATTGGTGACTATGGTAGGATGCCCCTGTGGCGAATTTGGCGATTTTGTTGTAGCAGGTCTCTAGCTTGTTTAGATCACATTGCCTTAGGTTGGTATATACTGGAGAGGCATAAAGTAGGGTGGAGATAAGGTGGGAATTTGCTACAGAAATCTTTGCTGCTTTGGTGAGAAATTGTTTATTTCTGTATAATGCTCCTAGTTTTTTGTGGACTTTTTTTATGGTCATGGATATGTGAATGTCAAATTTTAGTTTATTGTCTATTTCCACTCCTAGCAATTTGGTGTTTTCAGTTGGGTATATAGTGGTGTTGCCTTTTGCTGTGATGTTAAAGTGAGAGTTGTTTTGAGTATGTTTGGTGGGTTGGAAGATGAGTAGTTTAGTTTTGTTTGGGTTGAGTATTAATTGGGCATCGGATAACCATGTTTCAACAGAGGAAAAGGCTTCCTGTGTGACTTTTTGCAGTTTGGGTAGGGACTGGGCTGAGCAGATGATGGTTGAGTCATCTGCATATTGGATGAGTGTGCCATGTTTGGTGGCAGAGGCTAGATTATTGGTGTAAACAGAGAAAAGTAAGGGTCCAAGGATGGATCCTTGGGGAACCCCTATGGAGACAGGTAGTTGGGGAGATATGTCATTCTGCCATACAACAGATTGTTGGCGGTCAGACAGGTAACTCTGAAACCAGTTGGTGACTGCAACAACTGGAACAACTGGAGAGGCCGCAAAAGTACCTCACACAGAGTATCCTAGGCCTCAAACACTTGAACTATATGGACTGACTCAAAAAACTCCAATGATTCTCTGTCTCATACCGCCTACTTAGAGGCGATCTCTGCTTGACTTACAAAGCCATGTCTGACCCGGCTCTGTTAGAAATGCTACATCTAAAGAAATCCCAATCCATCTGCACCACACACTCCAGAGACCTCAACCTCATTACCACAATTAACAGGACATGCTGGAGGGGCAGGTTCATAACCCACAGACTGCCCATGCTATGGAACAGATTTCCCATACATGTCAAGCACAGCATCAGAGAAATCTTGATGAGTGGATGGGAAACAGAAAATTCACCCCGGGGATAACTCCAGTGGCCCTACTTGACAGAATCACTGGGAACTAAGGTCGGGTGGCACTATGCCAGGGTAATCCTTTGGCTAGGCTTGTAAAGGCCCCCAGGGCCATTAGCCTAGTACACACCTATGAACTTCTGTGTGTTTGAAACCCCTTAGTTACTTCTGACCTCTCAAGGAGATTTTTGAAGTTTCCTTCTGATTTTTCCAAAAAGTAGATCTTAATGGATTCATCGCACTGCAGTACATACCAATTCTTCCATATAACAGATTCATTCTCCTTGGCATCCAAGGTGTAGTGTAGAACCATACTGGACTTTCATGCCCTCTGTAAATATTGGCCAGTTGTTGTAACCCCTTCTTGATAACTGGTGCATAGCTACACTCCCTTTGCATCCAAACCTCCTCGAAAATTTTATCTAGTAGTGTTGAAGGGTAGCCTCTATCCAAAAACATTGATTTTAACATATTAAACTGTTCCAGACATTTCTCATCATACAAAATAAGTCAGGATACTCTAATGACTTAGCTTTTTACCATCTCTTTTTTGGTGAAAGTGTTGGCAAATGGTGAAGTGGAGAAATGTGTTACAATATGATGGTTTTTCTGTAAATTTGTGTTGCTAGTTCTCCATCCAGGTGCTTGATGATCGCAATGTCTAAGTAGATGATCCTTTCCAGGTTCCAGCTGTGGGTAATTTTAAAAAATTCCTGTGACTAGCTAACTAGCTGGCTGTTCCCTCTTTTATTGGATTTTGCTTCTAACAGTTCTGGAAACCTGCTTATGTTTGGTTTTTAATAAATACACACAGCAGTAGAAAAGTAAGATGGAAGATGAGCATTTTGGATTCAGATAAGAATGCAGTATGACTAACCCAATGTTTGCACTGTGAACCAAACAGAGGAAAAGTGGAGATGAGGAAAGAATCTGAGTATTCCTAGAGAAAGCATAAGACAAGGTCCAAAGAAAGTTAGCTTGGGCAGCCCTGCAATAGTCTGAAGTCCAGGAAACAGTGGTAGAATTAATTCAGCCTATGTACAAGGACCCAAATGACGCACATATAAACATTGCTTGGACTCAAAGTGGGGTTCCAGTAGCAGTGGGTATGCATCAAGAGTTAGGTCTGATCCCATTCCTACTCACACTGATGGTGAACTACTTTAGCAAAGAGGTTACAGAAGACACATCAACAAAATTGCTGTATGCAAATGATATGGCACTCCAAGCAGACTCTGAACTGGAGTGTCTTCAAATGATAATGGGGTAATGCAATGTAAACTGAACGCACTCGGAATTAACCTAAGTACAGGTTAGATAGTGGTCATGGCAGCAAATTAGGGAAATAAGAAGAATCTAAATGTTTTTAAACACCTTTATTGAATTATCACTTGTGACATAGATAAACAATTACATTTATATAAAAGCATTCAACCATATTAACACATTCACATTTGCAAACATTATACATTAATATATTCTTCCATAACCAGTCCAGCATTACATAAATAAGAAGCTGAAAATTGAGATTGAAGGGGAGAACAATGGAACAGGTCAACAGCTTCAAGATTCTTGGAGGTATGGTCGAAAGAGAAGAAATGTCTGACTGAGGATGTCAAACCTTGTATCAGAGGTGCTGCAGCCAACTAGCACAAAGTTTCACTGGTAGAGTTTGACAGAAGAATTCCAAAGAAGTTGAAGAGTAAGGTCACAAAACAGAGATGCAACCAATGCTTCTATATGACACAGAAACCTGGGTAGTGAACTGAAATGGGTAGTAGGATGTGCAGTGTATGCAGATGAGCAAATGAAGACATCATAACAGAAGCCAAAGTATTATCACCAGAAACGAAAGTCAAGGGAGGCAAGAAAAGACAACGGCACCCAGTCAAGAGATGAGTGCACTGTGTGAAAGAAGACCTAAGACAGTAAGCCATGACAGTTGAAGAAGGTAGTAGAGTGGCTCTGAATCAAGAGATGCCATGACAGTTGACACAGCACCCTAATCCCTTGTACAAAATGGAGAAAAATAATTGTTGATAATGATGATGAGGAGTAGGAATGAAAATGTGGGAGAAGGTAACATGGGAGTAGGGAACAAGTACTACTTAAAACTAAAAAAAAGTTAAGTCACAACAGTATAAAAAGGGAAACCTTTTGGAACAGCAGGCAAAACAGTGAATCCCTCATGTTTAGAATACTGCAACATTGAAGACATACTGTGACATTGAAGAGGACATCTATAGTTATGGTAAGATTTTACACACCTATTCTATGTCTTCTATTCTTATGTTGCAGTATTCTTAACATAAGGGAAGAGTATCAAAGCTCATGAAGAAAGGGAGGGGAAGGAGACCAGGCGCTTTCTAAAAAACATGGAGAATGGCTCTAGCAAAGCCAGCTCTAGATTTGGAGATAACATCCAGTTAATAATGTTTAGTGAAGGTAGGTACAGAAGACCAAGTAGCTGCTTCCAAGACCAAAGCTGTGAAAAAAGCACCTGAAGAAGCCACAGCTTTTGTAGAATGAACCTTAATAGTAGTAGAAAGGCTCTTGCCATGAAAAACATAACAAAAAGAAATAGCTTTAGAAATCCAAGTGGAAATAGTCTACTTGGACTCAGGCAGTCCCAGATCTCTGGGATGAAAAGAAACAAAATGATTATCAGATTTCCTGATAGCCTTAGTTTTATCCAAGTAAAATCTGAGTTCTCTATGTACATCCAAGATCTGAAGAACTCTCTCACTAGATGACTGTGGAGAGGGGAAAAAAGTGGGCAAATTAATAGATTTGTTAAGTGACAGCTCATTCACAACGTAGGGCATAAAAGAAGGGTTAGTAAGCAAGAAAACCCTATCCATATGGAAAACCAGGAAGGAGGGAGAAGCCATCAAGCCTTGAAGTTTGGACACCCTCCTAGCTGAAGTGATAGTTAATAATAACACAGTCTTCCAAGTATAGTGCTGCAGAAAAGCTGTAGCTGCAGGTTCAAATGGAGCCACAGTGAGTTCTTCCAAAACAAAATTGTGATTCCCAAGGAGAAGGAGCAGGCTTTCTTGGAGGCCTGATATGAAGGACGCCTTTAAGGAAGAGTTTAACCTCCAATTGAGGGCCAAAGGAGACGACAAAGGCAGACAAGCAGAAATGGCTGATAGATGAGCATTCACAGAGGAATAGGCCAACCCAGACTTCAGCAGTTCACACAAGTAAGATAAAATCAGGGGTACCTCCACAGAAAGTGGGTCCAGTTTACGAGAAAGACACCAGATAGAAAGCAAGGTTTCATAGTATTGGGTTTTCCGGCCTCCTGCAGAACCCTTAGCACATGCTCTGAAAAGAGGTGTCTGAAAGGACTCAGTAGCCTATCACACACAGTGTCAGATGTAGAGTTGACAGGTGTGGGTGAAATAGAGATCCCTTGTCTTGTGTGAGAAGATCCACCCTGTGAGGTAACTAGTGATGATTGCCCTTGGCTAAAGGCCGAAGAGGAAACCAATGCTATCTTGGCCAAAAGGGAGTCACCAGCAAGATTATTGGTTTGTCCTGCTGAATCTTCAGCAGGACTTTCTGAATAAGAGGGAAGGAGGGAATGCATAGAGAAACATCCCCTTCCATGAGAAAGAAAGTGCATCCACCTTCCACACCAGATGGTCTGAAACTCTTGGCACAAAATTTTGGAAGTTGTCTGTTCAAAGGGGAGGCAAAGAGATCTACCTGAGTAATACTCCACTGGTGGATAAGGTCCAGAAACACATCCCTGTGAAGCATCCATTCATGGGACTGAGTCATGGACCTACTCAGGGTGTCTGCCACTACATTCTGACTGTAGAGGATGTACACTGCCTAAAGGGAGACCTGGTACTGAGTTGCCAGTTCCCATGCCATGAGGGCTAGCCTACACAGAAGGTATGATTTTGCCCCCGTTTGTTTACATAACAAAGAACTGTGGTATTGTTTGTAGGCAATTTTAGAGGGCCTGGACGAAAAAGAGAGTGAAAGATCAGTACAGCCAAGAGCAGGGCTCTCATCTCTTTTATGTTTATGTGCTCTTTCCTTTAAGAAGGGGATCAAGGGCCTTGAACCTTCCAAGATGAAAAGGCTGCACCGACACGTCTGAGGTGTATGTGAACAATTCATGAACTGGAAGAGGAGGATGCAGAGGAAGGCCTGGGTTCAGGGAAATTTGCTGAATCCAACAATGAAGTTCCCTCTTCAGACAAGGAAGAAGAGGGACAACAAAGTCCAGTAGGTATGCATTTTGGCTCCAGACTGACTTGAGGTACCACTGAAATTTCCTCATGTGAAGTTTGACCAGAGGTAACATGGGGGTGGTGGATGCCATGAACCCTAGAAGGTGGAGAAACTCCCTGGCTGTAAGAGACTGCAGAGGGAGGAGGTCTTGGAAGAATTTGGTTACAGCCTGAATTTTCTGAGGGGGCATGGAGGCAAACATGCGATCTGTCCGGATTCTGCACCCCAGGAAGATGTTGTCTTGTGAAGGGGTGAGGAAATATTTTTGGAAGTTTATTGTGAAACCCAGTCTTTGAAGAAGGGTAATGGTGAAATGGAGATTCTCTTGCGAGGTCTCTGGAAGGAGTGCCTGGAGCAGGAGATCGTCCAGATATGGATAGATCTACATACCCTGGAGTCTGCAATAAGCAATCACAGCAGCCAAGCATTTTGTAAATATCTTTGGTGCCGAAGTGCGACCAAAGGGCAAAGCAGAGAACTGAAAATGTGATGAATCAACAAAAAAATGCAAATATTTCCTGAAAACAGGGTGAATGGGAATTTGAAGGTAAGCATCCTTGATGTTCAGGGAAACTATAAAAGCTCGTGGAAGGACAAGGGGAAACAAAGCAGGAAGAGAAATCATAGGGAAGGTTGGGACCTTTAGGAAGGTACTGAGGTGCGAAAGATCCAGAATGGGTCTCCAAGGGCCATCTTTTCTGGGAACCAGAAACATCCTGGAGTAGAAACCTCTTCCTCTTTGGTGCAGTGGAACTTCTTGAATAGTTCATTGGGATTTCAATACCTTTAGAACCTTTGGAAAAAATTGTAGTTGCTCTCGAGGTGGTTGAGGAATACCCATGAAAGGTGGAAGAGTTTCCCACACCATGAAAAACCCTTTGTGGATAATGGATAGGATCCATGAATCTTGAGTAATTTGCTCCCAGACTGGAAGGGACAGGGAAAGATGCAGAGAGAGAGAGAGGAAAGTGGCTTAGAAAAGGATGGTAGTCACAGACTACCTGGCTTGTCTGGAAAATGATGTTTTTGAGCAGAAGGAGGCTGAGAGGGTTTGGAAGCAGTAGGTTTTCTAGCACCCCTCTTACTTCTGGAAGGAGGCATGTGAGATTGTTTCGTAACAAAGGGAGTTTTAGCTGGGTAATTCATTTGGAATTTAGGAACTGGAGACACAAAGATGCATTTTGGGTCCTGTAATTCTTTGCCTTTCTCATGCATGGATTTGAACAAGTCTGCTGCTGCAGCCCCAAACAAAGCCTTATTATCTAAGGGAGCATCCATTAATTTAGCGTTGAAGGCATCGGAAAGTGGTTGAAGCCTCAACCAGGAGTAAATCCACAAAACAGAACCAGATACTGCTGCTCTAGCAGATGCTTCAGCTGCATCATAGATGCATTTAACAGAATGGCATGCCACCTGGGATGAAGCCCCCAGAAGTGATGAAAGCTATGACTTAACTTCTGACTCAGGAAGATCCTGAAGAAGCTGAGTAGACTGTGAAAGGAGAGCCAAAGCATATTTGGTCAGGTACTGGCACCTAGGCAGCGTGACATTTCCCTGTGGTACATTTGACTGGGGACACATAGCTGAAGTGACATTCACCTGCAGAGAAATATGGCTGTTTTCAAATTCACTGTGGGCAAAGAGAAGCACACACTGTCATGCTCATAGCTTTAATAACCAAATGCATGGTGGCAGAAGAAGTTATGAGTGTTGTGCTCAGTGTACAGTAAATACTTATGTAACTACAACATGTAGAAGTGTGCTGCAGCATGGAAGAAATCTTGCAGGCTACTGTAGTCACACTTATGCTCCAGTATGCGTTTTAGGTAATGTTCCCAAGACACTGTGAAGGGGGTAGTGGTCTACATACTCCAATTATAAAGGCACTGCCCATTGTGCACTGCATTTTTACTGTCACTGACATCCCCTCTGGCCAGCCTGCTGCTGTCTGTCATATTGCCTTCTGTCTCATATTCCCTTGGGGACCATGGACATAGTTTTCCCCCTGTGCATTTGGTTATTAAAGCTGTGAGCATGGCAGTGTGTGCTTCTGTTTGCCCACAGGGAATTTTCAAACAGCCTTATTTCTCTGCAGTTAAATGTTACTTCAGCCATGTGTCCCCAGTCAAATGTACCACAAGGAAATGTCTCGCTGCCTAGGCACCTGAACTAGTAGGTTTGGTAATCGATAGAAAGGAAAGCTAGGGTGGCTGAGGTATAAACCTTTTTTCCCAATCTTTCCATGGACTTACTCTCTTTATCTGAAAGGAGAAGAGAAGTGGATGGCAATAGTCTAGCAGATTCATCAGCAGCCACAGAAACAATCACTAGAACTACTGATGGAGATTTGTAAATAAATGTACTGTGCCCTGGAACTTTACAGAATTTATCTGGACTTTTAAGGGTAAGGGGTTGAGAGTCCGGAGTCTCTGATGCAGAAGAAAAGGCATCAAGAAAAGCTGGTAAAACCGGGTGCACAGAGGAAGGAGAGGAAGAAATACATTTGAAGCAAGTTATAGTACGTTTTCTACATCTCAGAAACCTGAGAGCAGTCCCACATAAAATACTCCCTCTTCCTGGCAATGGTCTCTCTAAAGGTGATATTCTCACCAGGAGAGTCTGTGCCACTGGACTCTTCCTCAGGGGAGGCATACTCCAAGGGGAAGGTAACCTTCACAGAACAGGCCAATGATTCATCCTTTGAGGAATCATCCTCTTCAGAAGAATCCTGCATTCTGATCCTTTTCTGTGGTGAAGAGGTTAGAGGATTAGGAAGAGAAAATGTCTGAGGGAGGTTTAAGGGCCATAAAGGCATCGAACAAGCCTTGTATGAAAGACTGCCAATCAGAAGGCGAGTCCTGAGGAACAAAAACAAGCTTGGTTGTCTTTTTTTTTTCCAGAGGAACATCAGCCCTATGAAAGATAGAGGGACAGGACATAGGTCTGCATTCAATGACATTTGTCAGAACTTTCTCCCTTACTAAAATTTGTGGAATACCTCGACGGCCTTCTGAAATTATGAGCCTCACTTCCTCCTGCTCATCTGATGCAGACGTCTGCAAAGCCTCAGAGGATGTGCTGATGGCAGGATCCCTTGTGACCTCCGAACTGGTACCAGCCTTAGAATCCGAGATGAAATCCAGACAGATCTCTGGTCCTTCATCAGCCTTGAGAGAGACGTCTGGAAGGAAAAGCACAGCTGGAGCTTCAGGTCTAACTTTTTTTCATAGCAGGCTCAGCAGAAGATCCTGACATACCCTCTATAAAATCATGTGCTAAAATTTTTCAGTCTCTGATTCTCAAGATAAATATTAAAAGAGGAAAGGCGGCTACGCAAGTTCTTAGGGACAAAAGCTTTACAGACAGGGCAAGACTTATGATCATGATTGGACACTACGCATAACAGACACTAATTGTGGCTGTCTTTATGTGGAGTTTGTCTTCCACTCTGGCATTTGCCCTTTTTGAATGACATGTAACCTCACAGCAAATAATCAGTCACAAAGTATAAAAAAACCCCCCAACGGGGCACTTATCTGAAACTCCTGTATCGTAGATGGCATTTGGACTGACAGCAGAGAAGTTCAGAGGATGGTATGTGCAGATGTCACTTTTATGGCAGACACTGGCTGCTGGGCTACATGCGACATCCCACGTATCTTGTAGTGGTTAAAGTCTTTTGTATGCTGGCTGAACACTGGAACCACCTTTGGCAGTGAATCTCTTGTGTTAAGAATACTGCAACATAAAATTAAAAGGACATCCACAGCAATCTCCACAGAAAGTGGATCCTGGTTACAAGCAAGGCACCAAACAGAAAGTCTCTTCCATTTGGACACACACGACCTCCTGGTAGTGGGTTTCCTCACCTCCTGCAGAACCAAAAAACACGTCCTCAGAAAAAGGTGCCTAAACGGGATTCAAATGCCTAGGCAGCGCGATATCCCTCTGTCAGACAGCTGGATGTGGACTCATGGCAGCTTGGCAGTTTAGCTGCAGTGACAAATGCCTGTGAACAATTCCATGTGGAAATAAAGGAACCCCTTGCACCCAAACCATAGGTGGCAGACATAAACCCCCATAGAGATACACTATGCACCCCCCCAGAAACCAACATGTGTGACTATCAGTTGAACATGTGGCCATCACTGGATGCCAAGTGGGCATGCAAGTGGTACTGTGAAATCCATGTGCTGTGGACAAAGCCTTTATTAACACAACATGTAAAGTGGTGTGTGTAGTGCTTGGTGCATACTAAACCCAAATATATTCACAACTTGCAGAAATGTGCCACAGCACGTAGGAAATCCTGCACATCACTGTAGTCACACTTATGTTGCAATATGTGCTTTAGGTGACAGTCCCTTACAATAGCCTTCCTATGTGGTGTCACAGGCATCCCCCTCAAAATTGACTCTCTTCGGGTATCTGTCAGGTTCTGTTCCTGTTGCAGAACCGACAGAAGGTCAGACAGTTGCACTTGCAGGGCGTCCAAGTTACACTTTCAGTCAACGATGCCATGTCTCCAACCTGGTTATTAGTCCATGGGAAGTCCATGTCAGAGACATCACATACATTCCAGAACTTCATTGGGTAGGAAGATGGCAGGCATTGGTGTGCTGAGCAGCGGGATATACTTCCGTGGTCGGCCATGCATATAATGATGGTCCAGAAATACATCTATAGGCTATGCACAGTCAGGTAAGGTAGCCACAATGTCCAGAAATGCGGGGATAACATCTTCCAGTGGTAGGAATGCCAACGCAATCAGCTTGCGGATGGCTATTGAAAATGCAGTGTCTGTACCATACAGGGCCACAAGGTGGTGATGCTGGATCTGGCACCAAATGATCTGTGCAAAATGGAATAGGCACCCCTTCAGAATACTCTTAGGGAATGTCTTTTGGCTGGCACGGATCGCTGCCTTCTCAAAATCAGTCATAATGTACTGTGGAGCCAAGGTGCATCTCTGATCTGCAGCCATACCCTTCAGTATGTCCCACATATTGTTGTATGCAGACTCTGATTTCCGTGTCATTAGATAGTACACTAGGGGGACAATCCTTGCTGAGGTGGGAGTGCCAATACATCCATGTAAAGTATACAGCTGACAGCAAATATCAGCTCGTGTTGGGAAGGTGCCATCCCCAAGTATGATGTCTGACCTGCACAAATCTGCCAGATTTTGTGCTGTAGTTAGTAGAACCAAGGAATCAGTCCCATCCATATCAGATTTTCTGCGGAGGATAAAGCTGCCACTATGGAGTGGATACTGGCTGACATCGATATCTGCAAGTGTTGCTGGAGGTGTGGACATGGATGCCCGTGCCCTCTGCCATACCCTGGTGATGCTACGATGCAGGGTGGCACAGCAAGGCATCTCTTGTAGTACATTGTCATCCGCTGGGCCTAGGACAATCTGCATTACCAGACTGTCAGTTCATTGCTGGTTACCGCCCTCTGCTGTAATTCTACTCACAGTGTAGCCACTTGAGCAGTTGTTGCACCTGGGCCATATTGGTTTGGCAGTGATTTCAGCAGTTCTTCCCCTCATACAGGCGAACAGTGATAGCACAACCTCTGCAGGCATTTATTCTCCGCTCAATACATGCCTAGTACCGTTTAGAGGGTGTTTCACGCTCTAAATGGTAGAGGTATCCCTCCACTACCAGCAATGGTTTGCCCCACTGGCTGGGCACTGTGCTGTATCTGTTGCCAAGCTGACCTGGGCTATACATGTACACAGATTCCATCATGGGAACACTACTTGTAGATGGCCTCTCGGTATCCATCACATCCAGTGTAGCAGGGAACAGAATGTAGACACAACTTCGGTACAGGCTACTATCAGACTTCGGGTATGTTGCTGTACAGTACATTGTGTTGTACCCTTCTGTATAAGCGCTGTCTGCCACAGTGGCCCTTTGCAGCAGTATACACACCACCTTGATCTTACTACCTGTCCTGCTAGGGATTCTCTACATGCAGTTCACACAGCAGTGGAATTGACAAGTGAATGTAGTCCAGCAGGAGTCTATCCAGCTTGCTTACACCACTGGTAATGCATGTACTGCACAGGTCCCCTTTAACTCCCAGCTATCGCTGCTGGCCAATCAGGGTGTGGGGCCCAGTCTCAGTTTCAATGACAGAGATTACATAGGGATGTATCCCTGTGTAGCACCCTTTTCTGCCTACATGCCTCTGCATATGTGCGTACCCCAGCTGCAACAACCATTGGATGGGTTTGGCAACCCCCTTATTACACACATGTTGCTTCACTGGTCTACAGTCTGTTGTGGACTTGGAGGTGGGTTGATACTCTTTTGTGTCCCATACATACCTCCCATCCCCTTTGTGTTAGTGTTCCCTTCTACAGTGGTTGTTTTTGCATGGTTAGGTAGGTGGTCTGTGATTGCTAGGGTTGACATGTTTCCTCCTGCCACTGCACTGGGGTGGCTCTGGTGGGACAGTGCTTTCCTGTTGCAGGTATACCTCTCAACCTCTTAGAGTAAGTAATCTGGACAACACCACAACAACAGTGGTACAAATAGAGACACTTTTTAGATCTTGCTTTTCCAAACTTAAAAAGTTTATAGAATAACAGGTTGTAAATTAGCATGAATTTTCAGAAGGGTATGAAGTCTGAAACTCAAATGTCTGTCATTATTTTCTAACTCCTATGTACAATGATTTGCCACTAATTTGCCAGACAGCCATAATAGTTTGATGTATGGGCCAAACATATTCTGCAAACCTCCGGGTAGTCTGCGAAAACTATACAGTTGGGAGGTATGGGCAGGGATGCGTGTGGTTTTGTAACTTGTGTACAGTGCTCATGTACAAGGGCATCTCTCAGCTGCAGCTTCTTTGGCATTTTCTGTCAGACAGCTTCCCACAGCGAGGTTTACTGTACGGGTTGTGTTTGGGGGATTTGTATGCTTGTGCGGGGCTACTGGTAAGCTGCATTTTCTTTATTTCTGTGTTTGGACCTTCTTAACCACTTGTCCTGCCGATCACTTGTCTAGTGTGGTTATTTCCACTGCCAGGAAACAGCCCACTTATTTACGTTAGGGAACGTCTCCTTTTGTCTGTTTTCCTGTCTCGGCGGATTCCCACAGAGTATCTCTCTTTCAGCTGCACTGCTCTACGATCTAGCGGTGCTGCGACCTTCTGCTTTCCGCGTTGTAGCTTGCAAGCATTTGTCTCATGATCTACACACCAGAACCTGCCTAAAAGGGATCAAAACCCTATCAGCTACAGTGTAGGTTAAAAAGTAGACAAATGAGGAAGGATGAGAGGTGTTATGTGCGAGTAAGTCCACCCTGTGAGGTAACGTGTGATGGGTGCCCTTGGCTAGGTGCAGAAGGCTAGGGAACCAATGCTGTCTGGGCCAAAAGGGAGTCACCAACAAGATTTTTGGGGAGTCTTGCTCCATCTTGAGCAGAACCTTTGATAAGGGAAGAACGGGAGGGAAGGCATACAGAAACATCCCCTTTCAAGAAAAATAGAGGGCGTCCACCTCCCAGGCCAGAAATCTTGGGACACTGGTGCAAAAGAGAGGAAGTTGCCTGTTCAAAGGGGAGGCAAAAAGGTCTACCTGAGGAGTACCCCATTGGTGGATAATGTCCAAAAACACATCTCTGTGAAGCATCCACTTGTGAATCTGTGTTATGGACCTGGTCAGAGAGTCTGCCACAATGTTTTGCTCTGAAGGAATATAAACAGCCTGAGGAGTCACCAGATATTGGATAGCTAGATCCTAAACTTGAAGAGCTGGTCTGTACAGAAGGTAGGGCCATGTCCCCCCTTGTAGGCTGATGAACCACATCACTGTGGTATTGTCTTTAAAGATTTTGAGAGACCCTTGAAGAAAAAGGGTATGAAAAGCCTTAAAGGCCAGAAGAGACATCTCATTGACTTGATGTTGATGTGGTCTGACTTCTGAGGAATGAGCCAGATACCATGCACCTTGGAAGGTCCGAAAAACGCACCCCACCCCATGTCTGAGGCATCTGAAAAAAGTTCCTGACTGGGGACTTGGGGCTGAAAATAAGTCTTGGATTAAGAGACAGCTGATGAATCCCTCACTGAAGCTTTAGATTGAGGCATGGAATAAAAGGGATTAGAAAGTCTAGAAGATGACAGTGTTTGAGTCATACTGACTTTAGGAACCACTGTAACTTTCTCATATGGAGTCTAGCTAGAGGTAGTATAGGAATGATGGAAGCCATGAATCCCAGAGCCCTTAGAAATTCCCTGGCTGTAACTGAGACTCGAGGAAGAAGGGACTGAATAAAGGCAATTAGAGCAAGAGCCTTGGGTGGTGGCAGTGAAGCCAGCACAGGAATGGTCTGGAGCCTGCAACCAAGAAAAGGCATGATCCTGAGAAGGAGTCAGGATGGATTTCTTGAAATTTATCATAAACCCTAGGCTTTTCAAAAGGCAAACAGTATACTGAATGCATTACAGCAAGATCTCTGGGGAGGAAGCCTGAATGAGCAGGTTGTCCAGGTAAGGAACGATTTGCATCCCCCTCATCCTGCAAAAGGCAATCACAGGAGCAAGGTATTTCGTGAAAACTCTTGAGGCAGCAGAGAGGCCAAAGCAGACAATTGAAAATGTAAGGAAAAACAGAGAAATGCAAATATTTCCCGAAACAGGGATGACTAGGGATGTGAAGATAAGCATCGTTGAGATTGAGGGAGACCAGGAAAGCCCGAGTAATTAGTAGAGGAAATAGAATATGGAGGGACAGCATCCAAAAGGAAGGGATCGTCAGAAAGGTATTGTGCTGAGAAAGGTCTAGAATTCGACTCCAGGTGCGTTATTTCTTGGGAACCAAAAACATTCTGAAATACAACCCCTTCCCCTCCTGGGGAATGGGAACCACTTGGATAGTAAATCACTGCTTGTATATAAATATACATGAACAACTATAACTGTATGTATCCATATATATCACCATAGAAAATTTATACAGCAACATTAAATATTTGACACATTCCCCCCCTCTAGTTTGTTTTAGTGTGTCTATAACTAAACTTGAATGTGTGTGTATTATGTATATTCTTTTATATTTATATATTTATAATTTGTTTCACATTGTCTTCTTATATATTAGACTTGTGTTCAACAATACGATCTCTCAATCTTTGTCGTCATCCCTTATCAATGGGTTGGCACTATATCAGTGCAACAGCTACAGTTATAACAACATATAGTGCCTCTAGTCCTTCCTTCAAAGTTGATTAGTAGAGGCATACGAAAAATCTTTTGTAGCAAATAGGGGATTTCAGATCTCTTTATCCTATAGGCAAATGAGGGTACACTCCCCACCATTGCTTTATCATCATCCTGTGCTAAAAGTATTTTCCAATATTTATTTATAATCAAATACATGTTTCATCCATTTGTTTCAAAAGCATCCAAGTTGGGCCTTCACTATGCCCTTAAATACATGAGGAGCATGCATACTTGATGCTTATTTTGTCTTCCATCTTGAGTTTCAAATGTGTTAAATATATAAATAAAAATTGTTAGTACTATATAAAAATAAATAAGCAAATATTAGTAATTTTCCAAATAAAAAAACAGGATTCCATATAAAATGATATTATATATTATATTACTATTATATTATAAAACCCACTATCATTATATGATTGTCCTTATTATGTGATATGTGTTGGTTGTGGGGTACCCATACCCATAGCCTGTTAATTGTACATAATGTTGCTCATTGAAATATATATATATATATTGTAGCAATACTACATCTAGCAACATACATATGGATAGTGCCTTGAAACAAAAGGCCCTGAAGTACATCCAGAAAGAAAGCGAGCTGTTCCTGAGGAAGTTGGAGAATGTCCAGGAAAGGAGGAAGGGATTTTCACACCATGAAGCAGTCCGCATGGGTGATGGACAGAACCCAAGAATCCTGAGTGATCCTTAATCAGCTGGGAAGGGACAGGGAAAGATGAAGAGATAAAGGGACCTGGTTTATAAAGGAAGGAAGCAGGTAGTCAGACAGAACCTGGTTTATCTGGAAAAGGAGGTTTCTGGGTAGTAGGAGTCTGAGTAGACTTAGCAGGAGGAGCCCGTCTAGAACCCTTCTTACCTTTGGGAGGAGGGCAAGACTGTCTATGAACAAAAGTAGGCTTAGAGGGATAATTCCATTGAAATTTAGGAATAGGAGAAACAAAAATAAGCTTCAATTCCTGCAAGGCCTTGCCCTTGTCTTCCAGGGACTTAAAAAGTTCAGCATCAGCAGAACCGAAGAGATTTTTATTATCAAGGGGAGCATCCAACAATTTAGCCTTAATATCATCAGGCAAAAGATGGAGGTGAAGTCAAGAGTAACACTTTAACACAGAACCAAAAGTAGCAGCTCTAGAAGAAGCATCAGCTACATCATAACTACAGTTAATAGAATATCAAGCTACTTGGGAAGAGGAGCCCAACAAACAGAAGGAAGAAACTTTCCCCTCAGGGTCAGGAAGGTCACAGACAACCTGAGAAAGAAGAGCCAAGACATACTTGGTTATAAGGGTCTGATAATTAATAGCCTGAAAGGCCAGGGTAGCAGCAGTATACACCTTTTTGCCCAGCTGTTCCATGGCCCTACTCTCCTTGTCAGAAGGAAGCAGTTTAGTAGAAGGCAAGAGCTTAGGTTTGTTAGAAGACCGAGACAGACAGAACAGAGTGGTCAGCAGAGGGACAGTTGTACAGAAACTTACATTCATCAGGCACCTTATAAAATCTGTCTGGCTTTCTAGGGGCTGGAGTTTGGGAATCAAGTCCCTGAGAAGCTACCGAAAAAGTGATCAACAGGTTAGCCAAGACCTGAGGAACAGCAGAGAGCTTATGGGACTCCATATGGAGGAGTTTATAATACCTTTTCTGGATGTCAGAAACCTAAGGCCTGTCACATTTAAAGAATTCCAGCATACAAGGCACAGTATCCTCAAGAGAAAGTTCCTAAAAGTGAGAATCTGGGCTAATAGAATCCTCTTCCTCAGAGCCAAAATCCAAATGAGAAGGAATCTGAAAGGAGTATGCCAAGTACTCTTCCACTGAGTCTAAGTCTTCATCAGAAGACTTCTGCTCCCTAGGCCTCATACCTGGAGTAGATGACCAAGGGGGAGCAAGGACAGAAACTCCCTGGGGAGGCTTCAAGGCCTTGAGTGCAGTAAACACCTCTGTGGAAAATCCTGCCATTCAAGCTGGAGATCTTTGGGAGCAGGGAAGATGTGCTTAGTGTTCTGCTTCTTCTTTAGAGGGATGTCAGCCTTAAAGACCTTAGGAGGTTCAGAACTTTGTTTACACTCAATCTATGTAGTGGGAATAACCTCCTGAACAAGAATCTGCGGAATGCCCATCAATCACTCAGATATGATCAGCAGAGGTTCCCCCTCAAGATCTGCAACGATATCTGCAGAGCATCTGAGAACATGCGAGAAGACAGATCCATGCTGGTCTCCAATGCTGTTGCGGTACAGGAATCCAAATGAACAACCGGATGATATTCCCAGCTTTCAACAGCCTTGAGAGAGACGTGCAGGGGAGGTGGTACAGCAGCTGAATCTGACCTAATTTTTTTTGTCTTCTGCTTGACAGATGGCTGACCCTCATGACAGGACAATTCAACCACATAACCCTCTGCCAACAACTTAAGACGCTGGTTCTCCAGGTAGATAGACAAAGAGAAGGGATGACTACAAAGGGTCTTAGGGACAAATGTTTGACAAATCTAGCAGTTAGTATGGTCATGAGAAGCACCCAAGCAAAAAGACACTGCTCATGATTGTCCTTATGGGAAATCTGTCTCCCACACTAACGTTTCCCTTTCTATATGACATGTAAACTCACAAACCAAAAGAAAAATGAGATAAGAAGAAAACCCCAATGGGGCACTTATCTGAAAACAGCTTGGCAACCAGCGCAAGAGAAGAAGTATTCACACAGACAATTGAAGATGGTGTTCATACTGGCCGCAAAGTTGTTCTGAGATATGTACATCTGTGCATCATCTTTATTCCCTACTCTGTCAGTGGACAGCATACGTGTGACGTATGAAGTCCTAGAAAACCCAAGGCTTTTTTTATACTGGCCAGACACTGGGTTACCCTTGACAGGGGATCCTTTTTGTGAAGAATACTGTAACAGTGAAAAGTAAAATGGAAGGACATTCATGGTTGCCTGGATCAGAAGGGAGTCACCACAGTGATCTTGGGAAATTCCTTCTGAATCTTCAGAAGTACCCTGGATATTGGTAGAAAACCATACAGAAACATTCCTGTCCAAGGAAGGGAAAAGGCATCTGTATTCCATGCCCTTCCTGCATGCAGTCCTGAAGCAGAACTATGTCAGCTGATTGTTAAGAGAGGAGGAAAGATGTATACTTGAGGAAATGTCTATTTAGAGGTCAAATCTTGAAAGAAACCTTGATTTGGTTTCCAATCATGGGGGTCTGCCTTTGACCTGTTCAGCTTGTCTGCCACACACTTTTGCTATGATGGGATATACGATGCCAGTAAAGTGAGACTGTGCAGTAAAGCTTTATCCAAAGCTAACACGATAGTCTGCAGGGGGGGGTATGACCTGGTTCCCCCTTGCTTGTTGATGCACTACATGACTGTGGCATTGCTTTTAGCAACTTAAAGAGTTCCCAGGGACCAAAGATGATTCAGATAGTTAAGTGCCCTGATCAGGGCAAGTATCTCTCTTATATTTATGTGCTTGGATCTGTTGTTGGTGTCCCACACACCTTGCACTTTTATCTCTCCAGAAACTGCTCCCCAAGCATTTGAGGTAAAGCACAGTTGTGTACAGTTGCCATAAATGTAGATGTTCCGAGTGTATTCACTGTTGCAGTCATCACACTTGGGTTATCTGCCTGCAGGTAGCCCTCAGTCGGCCAGAATACCAGAGTCTTGGGATTTCTGCATTGGATGTTGTCGCTTCTTCTATGATGTCAGGTCGTCAGGGGTATAAACAGGTAGCCAATGCCATTATATCAGTTTTTCCTTGCCCCAGATGTCAGGAGCCCCCCAAATAGGAAGCTAGTATATGGTGTGGAACACCACCAGTAAAAAGTAAATACCCCTGCCATAAAAAAATGGCCATACAGAGAATAGGCAGAAAGGATAGAGAAAAACAGGGGCTGGAGGGAGGGAAACCAGGATTGCAACAGTGAATACACTCGAACATCTACATTTATGGTAAATGTACACAACTGTACTATGTTCTTCGTGTTTCACTGTTGCAGTCATCACACTTGGGTTGATTCCCAAAGCTGAGGAAGGGTGGAGGCATTCAAGAGGAGTTAGGGCTGGCTAGCAGGCCTTGTAAGACTGCTGTAGCAAATCCAGCTCTGGATTTAGAAAAAAATAGGTACGTGGTAATGCTTGGTGAAGGTGTGTACATAACTCTAGGTTGAAGTTTCCAAAATGTCCCCGGTAGGGACTCTCCAGAGAAATGCTGTAGAGGTGGAAGTAGCCCTAGTGGAATGTGTTCTGATCCCCTGTGGGGTAGGTTTTCCATGGTGCTTGTAGCAGAAATGGATGCAGTGTGCTATCCATTTGGAAATGGTTTGCTTTGAAATGGCCTTGCCCTCTGCCCCTGTAGCAAAGCTGACTAGCAGTTGGTCAGATTTTCTGAAAGGTTTAGTCCTGTCATGGTAGAACCTGAGCTGTCTGTGCACGTCGAAGGAGTGCAGGATCCTCTCCCCTTTATTTTGAGGATTAGGGAAGAAAGTTGGCAAATGGATGGCTTGGTTTAGAGCCACACTGGAGACCACCTTAGGCATAAAGGATGGGTTAGTCCTGAGGGATACCCTGTCAGCATGGAAAATAATGAAGGGCTCCATAGCCATTAGTGCCTGTAACTCAGACACTCTTCTAGCTGAGGTTATGGCTAAAAGCAAGGCTGTTTTCCAAGAAAGGAATTTTAACTCTGCTGAAGTTGCAAGTTCAAAAGGGGGGAGCATGAGCTTTTACAGTACAAATTTAAGGTCCCACGCAGAGATGGGTGCTCTCCTAGGGGGCCTTAAGTTGTTTGCCCCTCTCAGAAACTGTTTGAGGAGAGGGTGAGAGAACAGAGGTGACTCAGTATTATAATGAGCTGAGATGACAGAGGCATTAATCTTAACGGAAGAGAAGGATAGGCCTCTGTGGAGTACCTCTGCTAGGTAATCAAGGATTTGAGGTAATGAGGGCACAATTGTGTCCTTTCCTTGAGATTGACTCCAAGAGCAATATCTTTTCCACTTTTCAGCATATGATTTTCTAGTACTAGGCCTTCTGGCCTCAAGAATGACATCCAGCACCTGCTTGCTGAGGGTTGCTGGTGGAGTACTCAGGGGATAAGCCAGGCTGCAAGGTTTAGGGTTTGCAGCCGTGGATGCAAAATCTGTCCCTCCTGTTGAGACAGCAGGGAAGGTGTCTGATGAAAGTGCCAGGGTGGCACAGTTGTCAGACTGCGTAAGAGTGGGTACTAGTGCTGGCATGGCCAATCTGGAACAATAAGAATTGCCCTTGGGCTATCCTGTCTGATCTTGAGTAGTACCTTTGAGAGGAGGGGCAAAGGGGGAAAGGCATAAATTGAGAGGTCTTCCCATTTGAAAAATAAGGCATCCACCTTCCAGGCCCTGCTGTGAGGGTTCCTGGTGCAAAATTTACTCAACTGGTGGTTCTCAGGGGAGGCAAAGAGGTCCACCTCCGGTGTCCCCCACCTCTGGATTAGAAGGTTGAAGGTGTTGGGCTCCAATTTCCACTCGTGTGGGTCCAGGAGATTTCTGCTTAAGTCGTCTGCCAGTGAATTCTGTTTGCCTGGCAGGAACTGAGCTTGCAGATGCACTTGGTTGCTCAAGGCTGTGTTCCACAGGGCCATGGCTAACCTGCAGAGTGGGTAAGAATGCGTTCTCCCCTGCCTGTTTATGTACCACATAACTGTGGTGTTGTCTGTTTTTATCAGCAGCTGTCCTGAAAGGATTAGGTATTTGAAGGCTGCCAGAGCATACTGTACAGCTAACATCTCTTTTTGATTGATGTGCAGGAGAATTTTTCCTGGGCTCCACTTTCCCTGAATTTATTTGTCTGCCATGTGAGCCCTCCATGCATAGTCTGATGAGTCTGGTGTCAGGGTTTGGGCAGCGAGGGGTTGAGTGAAAGGCAGTCCCTTGTTGCGGTTGCATGCTTCTGCCCACCAAAGGAGCTTTGCCCTTAGACAAGGAATGATTGGAATTACTGTTTCCAGGTCCTGAGAATGTTGGCACCAAAGACTTTTAAGTACCATTGAAGTTTCCTCATGTGCAGTCTTGCATGTGGAATTAGCAGAATGCAGGAGGCCATGAACCCTAGGGCTTGCAGTATTTTCTTTGCAGATAGCTGGGTTTTGGTGGCCATGTGTTTGAAGTAGTTGCTCAAATAGATCTGTTTTTCTGGAGTGAGAAAGGCCATCTGGGAAGTTGTGTTCAAGCTTGCTGCCAGGAATACAATTTTTTGACTGGGCACCAGTTGTGATTCTTTTCGTTGATGGTGTACCCCAAAGAAGACAGGAGTCTTTTTACAAATGCAAGGTGTTGAAGTAGCAATTCCTGACTGTCTGCCTGACTCAGGCAATCGTCCAAGTATGGGAAAACTTGGATATTTCTCTGCCTGCAGTATGCAATGGCTGGAGCCAGGCACTTTGTGAATACTCTGGGCGCAGTAGATAAGCGAAAGGGAAGTGCAGAGAACTGATAGTGCACACAGCCTGCCCTGAAGCGGAGATATCTCCTGCAAGACTCCCTTATGGGGACGTGCAGATAGACTTCTTTTAGATCTAGGGTGACTAGCCAGGCATCCTTGGCTAGCATAGGGAGAAGCTGTTGCAGGGTTAGCATTCTGAACTTTGGAACCACCAGAAACGTGTTGAGAATTGATAGATCCAGGATTGGGTGCCAAAAGCCTTCTTTTCTGGGCACCAGGAACAGTCTGGAGTAGAACCCTGTCCCCTTTGTTCTACTGGAACAGGTTGGGTGGCCCTGATATTGAGCAGGGAATGTACTTGCTTTTGAGCCTCTGCCCACTGGTTTGGAAGGTCTGGAAACCAGCTTGGGGTTGGCAGGGAATGGATGTAGAATCTGTACCCCTGGGATACAATGTTTAGAACCTATCGGTCCTGAGTAATGGACATCCAGTTTTTGGCACGAAGGGCAACTTTTCCTCCTAGGGGCGCAAGTAGATTGGCAGGGCTGGGAAGGATAATTGACAAGTCATTGTGAACTTTTACCATAAGGGGGTGGCTTGCCACTCCCTGTTTTTGTTTAGATCTCTGCATACCCTGAGACTGTAGTCTTGGTGGGCTGGTTCCCCTGAGGTTGGACTGAGAAGGCCTGGAAGGGGCTGGAAAGACCATTTATTTTTTGTACACCAATGCCTACTGAATCTAGGTGGCTGCACTTGTAAGAATTCTTTAACAGTTTGCATAGATTTAGCTTTTTCTTCCATCTTTTTAAGGACCTCTTCTGTTTTGGTGCCAAACAAATGTTCCTGATTTAAAGGAGCATCTAGTAATTTTGATTTGACATGGTCTGGCAAGGTTTGTTCCTTCAGCCAAGCATGCCTTCTCAGTACAGATCCAGTGACTGCAGCCCTGCAAGATGTTTCTTAGGCATCAAAGCCACACTGCAAAGTATGCTTACTAACTTGTTTTGCAGAATGCATTAAATCTTGTAAATCTTTATATTCTGCACAAACTGGAAGTAACACCATTTTGTATTTAATTTGTTCCACAATATGTTGCTGGTACTTCAACATATGAAATTGGCAATTCAATGCCCTGATAGCAAGAGTTGCAGTGGTATATAACTTCTTACCCCATCTGTCTAAAGCTCTGGAATGCTTGTCTGAAGGAGTAGGGTTTTTGGCTGTAGTAGCCTTAATACCTTTAGGCCCCTGGGAAATGGTCTCTGGATCCGGATGGATGGTAGAATTCTTAAAGAGAAATTTGAGAGAATCAGGTACTCTGCAGTACCTGTCAGGTTTGCTAGGGTCCAGTGGTAAAGTATCTGGAGTAAGACTGGATTCCATAAAGACATCATCTACAACATCCAGGACAGGGGGTATTGCTAGAGGCTTGTGCTGAGGCAACTCTAAAAGTTCTCTGAGTCTCTTTTTGGACTGAGGATAATCCTGGCATTCCCAGTGGAAATGCTCTCTTAAAGTATGCAAGGTTTCACCAAAAGAAAAATCCTCTGGAGGGGAGGCAGAGGGAATGGATTCCTCTGCATCTGAATCCTCAAAGGTAGATAAGGGTATGCCCTGTTAATCAGAAGGGTCAGAGTCATCAGACTCCTGGTCTGTAGAATCAGAAAGAAACTCATTGTTTGGTCTCTTAGCAGGGGAAGGCTGGCTTCCCTTAATTAGGGTGATACGGTCTTCAGCCATTCTAAGCAGAAGTTTTTGAGGCATGGAAGCTTGAGCATGCGCTTTGGTCGTCGGTTTTCTAGGCATAGTGCGTATTCGGCCTGAGAAAAGTACAGTTTTGTACCTACCATAAATGTAGATGTCCGATAGGTATGCATCTGCAGTCATAACATACGGGTTGTCCTGCCTCAGGCAGCCCTTCGGTCGGCCGGATTCCAAAGTCTGGGTCTGGCCTCGGCTGATGTCGCACTTTCCCCGACGTCAGAGCGTCTGGGGTATAAAAGCATCAACCGACGCCATTTTTCCTCAGTTTTTCTTGCCCCAGATGCCAGGTGCCCTATAGGAAGGCTAAATTTGGATAAATGCAATAGAATTCCAAACATTTGCAAGATTATATATATATATATATATATATATATATATATATATATATATATATATATACATGTATATACAAACAAATACACCATAATAGATTCCCCCAGCTAGCTAAAAGAGGGGTAAACACCCTAGGAATACCACAGAGGGGTAGGAGGGAGGGTAAACCTGACTGCAGATGCATACCCATCGGACATCTACATTTATGGTAGGTACAAAACTGTATTATGTCCTTCAAGGATGCATCTGCAGTCATAACATATGGGTAGAATACCATAGCCAATCTGGGGGAGGAGGTACTAAGAAAAAGATGGTGTAGTTAAGATCCCCTGCAGGACTGCAGTAGCAAAGCCTGCTCTGGATATGGAGTATAAAGGTAGATTGTAATGTTTGGTAAATGTATGCACGGAGCTCCAAGTAGCAGCTTCTAAAATGTCCTTGGTAGCCACCCCTCGTAGGAAGGCTGTAGTGGTGGCCGTGGCCCTTGTGGAATGAGGCCTGATGTTTGCAGGAACTGACTTTCCATGAAAGGAGTAACAAAATCAAATGCAATTTCCTATCCATTTTGAAATTGTCTGTTTGGAAATCGCTTTTCCTTGCACCCCGGCAGCATATGCTACAAATAGTTGGTCAGTTTTTCTGCTACTTTTAGTTCTGTCCAAGTAGTAGCGTAGTTGTCTGTGTATATCCAGGGTGTGCAGAAGTTTTTCCCCTCTATTCTGTGGATTTGGGAAGAACGTAGGCAAGTGAATAGCTTGGTTCAAGGATACCCTAGATACCACCTTTGGCATAAAAGTAGGATTAGTTCTGAGTGTAACTCTGTCCTGATGGAAGATAAGAAATGGCTGTACTGCCATTAATGCTTGTAACTCAGATACTCTTCTTGCTGAAGTTATTGCCAGAAGGAATGCAGTTTTCAAGACAGAAACTGTAGATCCGCTGATGCTGCTGGTTCAAAGGGAGGAAGTGTTAGTTTCTCCAAGACAAAGTTGAGATCCCAAGCAGGTAAAGGGGGCTTTCTTGGAGGTTTGATATTTTTGATCCCTCTCAGAAATTGCTTGAGGAGAGGGTGTGAGAAGATAGGTGGATCCACATTGTATTCTGCTGAAATTGCTGAGGCATGAATCTTAATGGAAGAATAGGAAAGGCCATTGTGGAACAGTTCTGCTAAGTATTCCTGAATATGTGTCATGCTTGCCACTGTCACATCTAAGCCTTTTGATGTGTTCCAAATGAAAAATGTTTTCCATTTAGCTGAGTATGTCTTCCTTGTGGAAGGCCGGTGAGCTTCCATGATAATGTCCTTCACTCTCTGTGATAAAACATTTTGTTTTGGATTTAAGGGATTTTCAAGGCAGTTAGCTGCAATGTTTTTAAGTTGGGATGCATGATCTTGAAATTGTTCTGTGTCAGAAGAAGAGGCCATAGGGGGAGAGGCCATGGTTTTGCCTGTGACATGCTCCTCAATAGTGGATACCAGTGTTGCCTTGGCCAGTCTGGAGCTATCAGAATCACTCTGGGCTGTTCCTCCCTGATCTTCAGTAGAACCTTGTACATTAAAGGGAGAGGTGGGAAGGCATATACTTTTAGAGTTTTCCAGCTGAAAGAGAGTCCACCCTCCATGCTTGTGGGTGGTATGTCCTTGAGCAGAATGTCTTCAGTTGATGGTTGAGGGGGGAGGCGAACAGATCTATCTCCGGCGTTCCCCATGCCTTTGTTATGAGTTGGAAGATGTCTGGGTGCAGCATCCATTCGTGTGCATCCATGGTAGTTCTGCTTAAGCTGTCTGCCAGTGCATTTTCCTTTCCTGGCATGAACTGGGACTGCAGTTGGATATTGAGTTTCAGGCATAGCTCCCATAGATTCACAGCCAGCCGGCATAGAGGGTAGGAGTGTGTGCCTCCCTGCTTGTTTATGTACCACATGACCGTGGTGTTGTCTGTCCTTATTAACAGGTGGCCTTGATGGAGGAAGGGCTTGAAAGCCTCGATTGCATGCATCACTGCCAGCATTTCCTTTTGGTTTATGTGCATGTGTAGCTGTCCTTGAGACCATAGGCCTTGGATACATTTTCCCTCCATGTGTGCTCCCCATCCTCGGTCTGAAGCGTCCGTGGTGATGATTTGTTTTGTTTTTGGTTTGTTGAAAGGCAACCCTCTGTTGGACTGGCAGGCCTGAGACCACCACAGGAATTCCTTTTGAAGGCCAGGAATGATTGGTATCAAAGTTTCCAAACTGTGACTGTGTTGGGACCATACACTCCTTAGATACCATTGTAATTTTCTCATATGCAGCCTGGCCTGTGGTATCAGAATTATGCAGGATGCCATGTAACCCAGGGCCTGCAGGATTTTCCTTGCAGTAAGCTGAGCTTGTCTTGTCAGATTCATGAAGTAATCCGGAAGCTGTTTTTGTTTTTCTTCTGTGAGAAAGGCCAATTGGGTGGTTGTGTCTAGATCCGCACCCAGAAAGGTTATCCTTTGGGATGGAACAAGTCTTGATTTTTGGATGTTGACTGTGTATCCCAATGCCTGTAGTAGGTGGATGGCATAGGCCAAGTCTTTTATCAAATTTGCCTTGTTGTCCACTTGTATAAGGCAGTCATCCAGCTGAGGGTAGATTTGAATCCCCTGTAGTCTGCAGTGTGCAATTACTGATGCCAGGCATTTCGTGAATACTCTGGGCACAGTAGATAAGCCAAAGGGCAATGCTGAGAATTGATAATGCTCTGATCCTGCAAGAAATCTGAGGTGTCTTCTGCAGTTTGGTCGAATAGGGACGTGCAGGTATGCCTCCTTGAGATCTAGAGTCACCAGCCAAGACTCCTTGCCCAACATGGGAAGAAGTTGCTGTAGGGTCAGCATCTTGAATTTTGGCACAATGAGGTAAGTATTCAGTGAGGACAGGTCGAGAATAGGCCTCCATTGATTTTCTTTTCTTGGTACAAGGAATAGTCTGGAGTAAAATCCTTGGCCTTGTTCTGAAAGTGGTACCTTTTCTATAGCTTTCATTTGAAGCAAGTTGTTGATCTGCTTTAAAGCCCCTGCCCTCTCTGATTTGGTGGTAGGTTTGGCATTCCGTTTCTCTTTGGCAAAGTGTGGAAGTGGAACCTGTATCCTTTGTCTATTATTTGCAGTGTCCATGTGTCCCTTGTAATATAATGCCAATTTTTTGAGAATAAAGCAAGCTTTCCGCCCAAGGGTGCTTCCAGTTGAGCCCTGGTGGGCGGAATCAGAGTAAAGTCATTGAGCCTGTCCTGGTGTAGTAGTTGTTGTTGCTGCTGTTGCACTACCTCTCTGGTTGGCAGGCTGCCACTGACGGCCTCTGTAAGAGCCCCTAGATTGGCCTCTGCCTCTGGGGCGTCTGTTCCTGCCTCTCTGGGCTCTGTCCGAGTCTGGAAAGGACCAATTCTTAGTAGGCCAGTTTCTGCTGAATCTCGGTGGTTGTACTTGTAGGAAATCCTTAACTGTTTGCACAGATTTTGCCTTTTCTTCATACATTTTTAAGACCTCCTGAGCAGAGGAGCCAAATAAATTTTATTTCTCCATTGGAGCATCCAGGAGTTTAGCTTTAACATGGTCTGGCAAAGATTGTTCCTTCAGCCAGGCATGCCTACGAATAACTGCCCCAGTCATAGCTGACCTAAATGAAGCCTCCAATGCATCAGAACCACACTTTAAGAAATGATTACTAACCTGCTGTGAGTTGTGTACCAAATCCTGAAGGGATTTACGGTCAAGGGGCTCAGGAGAAGAAAGCTTCTTGTTCAGTTCATCTAACAAATACTCTTGGTACTGTATCATATGAAATTGACAATTTAGTGCCCTGACGGAAAGAGTTGCAGAAGTATATACCTTCTTTCCCCATCTCTCTAAAGCTCTAGACTCTCTTTCAGAAGGTAGAGGATTTTTGGCAGTGGCAGCAACCCCTTTAGGGCCCAGAGTAATAGTTTCTGGGTCTGCAGAGTGGGCTTTATACAGATGGAAATGAGAATCCGGGACCCTGTAGTATCTATCAGGTTTGGCAGGGGCCGGGGGGAGAGTATCAGGGGCTGTACTGACATCATTGTACACATCATCAATTACATTCAAAACAGGAGGTATAGCTAAGGGCCTATGCTGAGGCAAATGTAAAAAGGTCCTTAATCTTTTTCTAGAATCAGAGAATTCCTGACCTTGCCATTGAAAATGCTCTCTCATGGGGTGTAGAGTCTCACCAAAGGAAAACTCTTCAGGAGGGGAGGCCGAAAGGATAGATTCTTAAGCATCAGAATCCTCATAGGGCGAATAAGCCTCCTCCTGGTGGTCTGACAACTCAGAACCATCCGTGGACTCATCTGAAGAGTGTGGGTCAGAAGGCTCAGTCCTGGGCCTTTTGTCTGGTGGAGGGTGAGAGGCCCTGTCCGGGTGAGGTTGTGAACCTCTAATTAAAGAAATAAGGTCCTCTGCAAGGCTGAGGATCTGAGAACTAGAGGAAGGCTTCTGGAAGGTAGTCTTGGGAGGCAAAGCTTTAGAGAGTTTAGCAGCTTTAGCCCTAGAAAAGGCCTTAATGGACATAGAAGCAGGGGGCCTAGCTGCCCCACGTGCAGGAGTAGATATGTCAAAAGGTATGGTGTCGGACATATCCTGGACACTGGTTTCGGTAGGTAGCTTGGTAGCCGATTCAGCCGGGGCCTCCCGGGCCGCGGTGGTCGGTTGAGTGGATTCGGATGAAGGAATCTCAGAGGACTCTGTTTCGGCCGAAACCGAGACACTCGCGGTAGGCCTTACCGTGGTTTCAGCCGAAACCGCGGGCCGCGAGTGTCGGTCCTTGTCTTTCCGTTTTTTCACCAAATGTGATGTCGGAGTCTCCGATGGCATTTTATATGCAAAACTAGCCCCAAAAAATTCCTCTGCAAACTCCGACCGACGTCTAAGAGTTCGTCGGTTGAAGGAAGCACAGGCTGATCAGGACGATACGTCGTGGTCTGGGCCTACGCAAGGAAGGCAGTAGGAATGGAAATCCTTATGAGGTATTTGTTTCCCACAAGTTAAACAATTATTTACTTTATCTGACATCGGCTGAGGCAAGAAAGAGTCCCCAACGGGGTACTTAGCTTTTTCGAAGTCTTTGGTAGCTGAAATCACTGGATCTGACCGACCGGCACTTGTGAACAGCTTCTGCTTCAGGTACCGCGCGGCAAGAAAGACTGAGGAAAATGGCGTCGGCTGATGCTTTTATACCCGATGCTCTGACGTCGGGGAAAGTGCGACATCAGCCGAGGCCAGACCCAGACTTTGGAATCCGGCCGACCGAAGGGCTGCCTGAGGCAGGACAACCCATATGTTATGACTGCAGATGCATCCTTGAAGGACATCTGGATAGTTTTAGCTAAAAATGAAGTTGTCGGTTTAATGCGAATATTGGTAGGTCGGAATACACCCTCAAAGCCGGTGCCTGCACAGTGGCTCCAGACCCATCCAAGGCAGAGACATCCGCAGGTTCCATAGTCGAAGAAGCATCTCGTGGCATACCGGACTTTGAATGGATCTCAGCAGAGGCCTGTGAATCTGTAGAAGCAGGCATCAGGGGCTGCAAAGGCACCTCACTGAGTACCGGCGGACTGGTGACTAGCTTAATGGAAGTGTCGTTGGCAGTTTTTGACCTATGCAGTCTGTCTCTGTCTATCTTTCTGCTTTTTCAGAAGATTGGTAGTCAGATGGCTTACCGAAGCCATTTCAGAATACTGAGAATGAGAGAAAAAGAATTTAGTGACAAAAATAGCCTGACAATGAATGGTTCGGGGGTTAAACAAGGCACAAAACCGACAGCAAGGGACGTCGTGGTCTGGGCCTAAACAGGCGACGCAGTAAGAATGAAAATCTCTGTGAGGCATTTGTTTTCCACAGGCAAGACAATTGTTAACTTTTTCTGACATCGATTAGAGCAAGAAAAAAGAAGCCCCAATGGGGTACTTAGCTTTAGAAGACTTCAGGTTTGAAACTCGAAAAATGAAAATTTCAGGTAGTGGCCGACTGGTACTTACGAACTGCTTCTGCTTCGCGCTCCTTCTCAGCAAGAAAGACTGATGTAATGGTGTCGACTGCCTCTTTTATACCCCTGATGACCTGACATCATGGAAGAAGCGACAGTATCAGATGCAGAAATCCCAAGAATCTGGTATTCGGGCCGACTGTGGGCTACCTGCAGGCAGATAACCCAAGTGTGATGACTGCAACAGTAAAACACGAAGAACATCTACCTGCTAACTGCTTTGGAACACAGAGGGTGAAGGGAAGACCTGGATTTTGGGATATTTGTTATCCCCACCAAGTGATTTTGCTTCTAACAAACCCCAGTACTGGGTCCGGAAAAGACAGTGTGTTAGTGCTGGGACCAAAGAGACTTCAGCCACCCCTGTATCTTTCTCATGTGGAGTATTGCCAGAGGTATCATGAGAATCAGAGAAGCCAGGAGACCAAAAATCCTGAGGTATTCCATCAGAGTGACCAAATCTGAGTGGAAAACCCTAGATACTTATTTATTTATTGATACAGATCAATTTTTTTCCTGCGAAGAAAAGCTCTTTGAACTGTAGTGTCTAGTCGATATCCAGAAACACAATCCTGTGAGAATGAGTTAAAAAATAATTTTGAATGTTCTCTTGGAATCCCAGCTTGTGTAAGAGATCTCTCACCCATGGCAGAGATTCCTGACCCTTTAAAAAAGACTCTGAAAAGATAAACAAGCTGTCTAAATATGGAAAAATGTGGATATGGATACCCTGCAGCCTGCAGTGAACTACAACTGGAGACAGACATTTTGTGAACACACTTGGTGCAGTGGGTATTCCAAAAGGTACGTCAGATAACTGATAATGTGCTGCAGACACTCAAAACCTTAAATTTCTTAAGTCTGGAAAACTAGAAAGCATCTTTTAGATCTACTGTTACCAAAAAACCTGAATGTGGAGGACAAGGTAACAGGTTACAAAGTGACTTCATTTCGAATTTGGGCACTATCACAAACTGGTTTAGGAAAGAAAGCTCCAGAACTGGCCTACAAGCAATTTCTTTCTTTCTTAGACATTTAAAAAGTACAGTTAAGTAAAATCTTACCATAACTGTAGATGTCCTTCTCTTCACTAATGCAATATTCTTTAGAGTACAGTTGTATACCTACCATAAATGAAGATGTTAGAGTGTATTCACTGTTGCAGTCATTACACTTGGGTTATCCTGCTGGCAGGCTACCCGCAGTCGGCCTGAATTCCAAAGTCCTGGTCCGCCTCGGTTACTGTCGCCTCTTCCCTGATGTCAGAGCGCCAGGGGTATAAAAGATGCAGCCGACGCCATTTTCTTCAGTTTTTCTTGCCTCAGATGTCAGGTGCCCCCAAAAGGGTAGGCTAAAAAACATTGTTAATAAAAGCATGCACTAACATAAACAATACCTTCATCTACAAGCAAATACACCACATACGTTGTATAGGATAGAGAAGTACAGATAAGTCCCAGCAAAGAAGGGGGTATGGTGGGTGGGTAACCTGGACTGCAACAGTGAATACACTCGAACATCTACATTTATGGTAGGTACACAACTGTACTATGTTCATCGTGTTTCACTGTTGCAGTCATTACACTTGGGTTGAATCCCAAAGCTGAGGTAGGGCGGCTGGGTCTAAATAGAATTAGCAGTGGCTATAAGGCCCTGCAGAACTGCAATGGCAAAGCCTGCTCTGGATTTAGAGTAAAGAGGTAAGTGGTAGTGCTTAGTAAAAGTGTGCACTGAAGTCCAAGTTGCAGCCTCCAAAATATCTTTGGTTGGTACTCCACTGAGGAAAGCTGCTGAGGTGGCTGCTGCCCTGGTAGAATGTGGTCTAATGCCCTTGGGCACTGATTTGCCATGTTGTGAATAGCAGAAACGAATGCAGTGTTCTATCCATTTTGAAATAGTCTGCTTTGAGATGGCCTTTCCTTGTGATCCTGCAGTGTATGCCACTAAAAGTTGCTCAGTCTTTCTGAAAGCTTTAGTTTTGTCCAAGTAGACGCATAGCTGTCTATGTATGTCTAAGGAATGCAGAAGTCTCTCCCCTTTATTCTGTGGGTTTGAATACAAAGTAGGCAAATGAATGGTTTGATTAAGAGCCACACTGGACACTACCTTGGGCATAAATGTTGGATTTGTCCTTAGAGAATCCCTGTCTGGATGGAAGATAATAAAAGGTTCCACAGCCATTAATGCCTGTAGCTCTGAGACTCTTCTTGCTGAAGTTATCGCTAGGAGCAGAGCTGTTTTCCATGATAAGAATTTTATCTCAGCTGTATTGGCTGGCTCAAAAGGAGGCAGTGTGAGTTTTTCCAAGACAAAATTGAGGTCCCATGCAGGTATTGGTGCTCTCCTTGGGGGTCTTATGTTTTTGGCCCCCCTGAAGAACTGCCTAAGCAATGGATGTGAAAAAATTGGTGGTTCTGTATTGTAGTGAGCTGAAATGGCAGAGGCATGGATCTTAATTGATGAGAAGGATAGGCCTTTGTCCAGCATCTCAGTCAGATATTGTAAAATCTGAGGAATATTTGGTACAAGTGTGTCAATTCCTTGCACCTGGTTCCAAGCACAGAATCTCTTCCATTTTTCTGCCTCCTGGCCTCCAAAATAACATCCATAACCGCTTTAGAGAGAGGTGTATTCTGAATGGTTACACTATCTGCCATGCAGCCAAATTTACAGTTCTGAGTTGCAGGATCTGATTGTTTGTTGGGTCAGTAAATGAGGAATTTGAGGCAATGTCCAGGCAGGGCCTTGAGACAAGCTTCTTAGGATTGGGTACCAGTGTTGGCGAAGCCAATCCGGGGCAATCAGTATCATTTGTGGCTTCTCTTGTCTGACCTTTAGGAGTACCTTGGGAAGGAGAGGCAGTGGAGGAAAGGCATATACTGTAAGGTTGTTCCAGCTGAATGACAAGGCATCCACTTTCCATGCTTGTTTGTGATAAGTCCTTGTGCAGAATCTCTGAAGTTGGCAGTTGTGAGGGGAGGGAAAAAGATCTATGTCTGGGCATCCCCATTTCCTTGTTATCATGCTGAAGATTTGTGGATCCAGTTTCCACTCATGAGGGTCCATGAGGTTTCTGCTTAGTTCGCCTGCCAGTGCATTTGTTTTTCCTGGCAGGAATTGTGCTTGCAGGTATACTTGGTAAGTCAATGCTGTGTTCCACAAAATCATGGCTTGCCTGCAGAGGGAGTAGGAATGCGTGCCCCCATGCTTGTTTATGTACCACATGACTGTGGTGTTGTCCATCTTTATCAGCAGTTGTCCTGGATGAAGTAGGTCCTTGAAGGCTGTCAGGGAATTTTGTACAGCTAGCATCTCTTTTTGATTGATATGAAGATGCCTTTGGCTTGGGGATCATGTGCCCTGAATACATTTTCCTGCCATGTGGGCCCACCAGGCATAATCTGAAGCATCTGTTGTTAGTGTTTGCCTGGCTGTGGATAAAGTGAATGGCTGTCCCTTGTTGTGGTGACAGGCCTGTGCCCACCATCAAAACTCCTGTTGTAGGCAGGGAATGAGTGAAATTACTGATTCCAGGCTGAGGCAATGTTGAGTCCAAACACTTTTTAAAAACCATTGTAGTTTCCTCATATGCAGTCTTGCATATGGAATTAGCAGAATGCAGGAGGCCATGTAGCCCAGAGCCTGCAGAATTTTTCTTGCAGAATGGGTCTTTGTTGCCATGCTTTCGAAGTAAGAAGTCAGTTGCCTTTGTTTGTCTGGCATAAGATAAGCCATCTGGGTAGTTGTATTTAAGCTTGCACCCAGAAATATTATCTCTTGAGAGGGCACTAGTTTTGATTTTTTTTCGTTTACTGTATACCCTAGGCAAATTAGTAATCTTTTTACAAACGCCAGATGCTTTAGTAGAATGTCTTTGGTCTCTGCTTGAATACGGCAGTCGTCCAAGTAGGGATATATTTGAATTCCTCTTTTTCTGCAAAATACAATTACTGGTGCCAGGCATTTTGTGAAGACCCTGGGCACAGTAGATAAGCCAAAGGGCAGTGCAGAGAATTGGTAGTGCATTGAGCTAGCTATGAATCTGAGGTATCTTCTGCAAGATTGTCTGATTGGGGCATGCAGGTATGCCTCTTTGAGGTCCAAAGTTACAAGCCAAGCCTTCTTACATAGCATGGGCAGAAGCTGCTGCAGATTCAACATTTTGAATTTCGGAACGTCCAGAAAAGTATTTAGAATAGACAGGTCCAGAACTGGTCTCCATGCTTTGTCCTTTCTTGGCACTAAGAAAAATCTTGAGTAAAATCCTAGTCCCTGCTCTTGTTGAGGCACTGGCTGAATAGCCCTCATGTCCATGAGAGATGAAACTTGTTTTTGTGCCTCTGCCCATTGATTGTGTGGCAGGTCTGCCATACCTTTTGCCTTTGGAAGAGTGTGAAAGTGGAACCTGTAGCCCTGAGAGACTATATTTAAGACCCATTTGTCCTGGGTGATCATGTGCCAATTTTGTGAAAAAAGTGCTAGCTTTCCCCCTAAGGGTGCTGCCAAAAGATAAATGCTTGGCATTGGCAGAGGGAAGTCATTGGGACTGTTTCCTAAATGGCTGTGATTTGTCTTCTCCGCTTTGGGAGGTAGAAGCACCCCATTGTTTGGGCCTGTATGAGCCCTGGGGCTGTTGTCTGCCTCTAGGGCATCTGTATCTGCCTCTTTGTGGCCTGTCTGACACGGAAAAGGACCAATTCTTAGAAGGCCAGTTCCTGCTAAATCTGGGAGGCTGTACCTGTAAGAAATCCTTTACTGTCTGCATAGATTTAGCTTTATCCTCCATTTTCTTCAACACCTCTTCTGCTTTAACACCAAATAAAGTATCATGCTGTAATTGAGCATCCAATAATTTTGCTTTAACATGATCAGGCAGAGTCTGTTCCTTTAACCAAGCATGCCTTCTAATGACAGAACCTGTTACAGTGGCCCTGCAGGAGGCCTCCAGTGAATCATAACCACATTGCAAAGTATGTTTTCCCACTTATTCAGCTGCATGCAATATATCCTGCATTTCCTTGTTCTCAGAACATTCAGAATTTGTCAACATTTTCTGTTTTAGCAGAGACATTAAGTATTGCTGATATTTATGCATAGGAAACTGACAATTTAAAGCCCTTACAGCCAAGGTAGCAGAAGTGTACATTTTTCCCCCATCTGTCCAGTGTCCTAGAATCTCTATCTGAGGGGACAGGGTTTTTTGCAGTAGCAGCCTTGACCCCTTTGGGGCCCTGAGAAATAGATTCTGGGTCAGCAGCAGGGTTTTTATATAGAAATTTATGTGAATCTGGTACCCTGTAGTATCTGTCTGACTTAACAGGTGCAGGAGGTAAAGAGTCAGGAAACGGGCCTGACTCTGAAAATACATCATCTACAATGTCTAGAACAGGTGGAATAGCAAGAGGTCTGTGCTGAGGTAGTATAAGAAAGTATCTGAGCCTTTTCTTAGAGTCTGAGTAATCTTGGCTCTTCCAGTGGAAATGCTCCCACATGGTATGCAGGGTTTCCCCAAAATAGTAATCCTCAGGAGGAGAAGCTGATGGAATAGATTCTTCAGCATCAGAATCCTCATAGAGAGGACTAGAGTATCCCTGTTCTAAACAGGAGCCAGAAGAAATGAAAACCTCATCAGTGGAATCATATTCAGTGTCTTGCCTAGGCTTCTTATCAGGAGGGGGATGGGAACCCCTGATCAAAGTAATTAGGTCTTCGGCCATTTTGAGCTGGTTTCTTAGGCATGGAAGTCTGTCCTGGAGAATGCTGTACTTGTTTCCTTGTCTTTAAAACTGTTTTAGACTTTGTTTTGGAAGCAGAAGTTGGCTTGATATAAAGCTGTGTAGGTCTGAAAACACCCTCAGAAGCTGATGCCTGCTCAGCGGCTCTGGACCCATCTGAGGGATTAGTTTCCGAAGGCCCAATACCTTGAGTATCCACAGGCCTAGTTGTCTCCACGTGGGAGTCTGAGGCGGCCTGTGGCTCTGAGGTAGCGGATGTCAGGGGCTGCGAAAGCGCCTCACTGAGAACAGGCGACTGGCCTAGAAGAGGCTTCGTCGTCAGTTTTGGACTTTGGATGCCTGTCTTTTTCTTTTTCCCTGTGCTTTTTATGAACTCCGGTCATCGGCTATTCCGACGGCATTATGTAGTTAAACCTTCGGCCAAAGTAATGAAAAGCAAAATCGTACCAACACTTAACAGTGCGTTGGTTAAATCTAGCATAAAGCCAACAACTAGCAACGTCGTGGTCAGGGCCTAGGCAAGGAATACAGTAACAATGAAAATCCTTATGAGGTATTTGCTTTCCACAAGAAATACAATTGTTAACTTTTTCTGACATCAGTCTGGAGCAAGAAAAAAAGTTTCCCCAATGGGGTACTTAGCTTTATAGAAGACTTTGGATCTGAAATTCAATTTCGAAAATCTCAGGAGTCGGCCAACCGGCACTTGCGAACTGCTTTTGCTTTGGGCACCATGCGGCAAGAAAGACTGAAGAAAATGGCATCAGCTGCATCTTTTATACCCCTGGCGCTCTGACGTCAGGGAAGAGGCGACAGCAACCGACACCGGACCAGGACTTTGGAATTCAGGCCGACTGCGGGTAGCCTGCCAGCAGGATAACCCAAGTGTAATGACTGCAACAGTGAAACACGATGAACATCTAAGGGATCTCCTGCCAGGGATAGCTCAAAGTCCAGCAGTATGCCAAAGTCTTTAGTTCTTATAGGCATAGTATTTCACAAGTATGCTCCCTGCACAAGGCGTATGGCATAAAGGTGATATTTGGACATACACACAGAACTGACAAAGCCCCAGGAGGAACAGAATGCTCTTAAGGACAAGGAGAACATGCATGTCCAGTAGGAGAAAAAAAAGAAGAAGAGCTCCTCAGCTAGGAGGGCAAGAAAAATACAGGGCAAGAGCTAGAACAGAGGGGGGGGTGTGAGGGAGTAAATACTGCAACAGTGAAGAGAAGAACATCTGGATTTATGGTAAGATTTTACACACATGTACTATGTCGTTTCATATTACTGTTGCAGTATTCTTTATCTAAGGGAGAATACAAGAGCTCAAGAGGAAATCTGGGAGAAGGAAGTCATAAAAGAGCTCTCCATGCAGGATAGCCCTGACAAAGCTCACCCTGGCCCTGCAAATAAAGTCCACCTTGTAATGATTAGACAAAGTATAAACAGATGACCAAGTAGCAGTCTCAAGGATGCAACCAGTATCCAAACCCTTGACAAAAGTACCTTAGGTGGCAATTGCCCTAGTAGAATGAGGAAAGGCATTTTCCATGAAAAGAATAACAAAAATAAATAGCCTTAGAAATCAAGGAGGAGATGGTTTGCTTAGAAACAGCCAAACCCAAAGTCCTAAAATGAAAAGAAACAAAAAGTTGCTCAGCTTTGTGAACCTTAGATGTGATGTTGTCCTATCTCATCTTCATTCTTCACTGGTTGGGTTTGGAACTGATACTCGGTTCTGACTCGGCTGTATACAAAAGCTCGAGGTCTTTCACTGGCTTGTGGCTGTATCCCTATCCCATCATGCCCTAGGAAAGCTCCCCAGATCTCATTTGCTGCTAAACAAGATTAGGTGCTTCCATTTTGGCTCTGGCTAAGTTGGACAATTTTACTTGTTTATTATCGATATACTTTGTGTTTTGGCTATTTAGAAAATTAGCGATTAGAGTTTTAGTAGTTATTTAGTTAAAGTGTTTGCTCTTGTGCTTTGCTTCTGGCCGTCATTTTTCTTCTCTAGGCTTGTGTTACCTCCCTATCCCAGCTTAAATTTAGTGTCTAACACCCGTTTTTAGTTAGAGGGCTTTCTTTACTATTTTTCTTGCTTTGTTGTTGTTGACTGTTTCATACGGATTATGTCTAAAGAACATAAGAAAACCAAACCCTTTGGGTTCAAAAAGTGTGTGAAGCATAGCCAGAAAATGTCTATCACTGATGGCCACACTATTTGTGTATACTGCCTTGGAGCAATGCATCTCCAAGAATCCAGTGCCATTTGTCATTCTTTCTGTTCTACAGTGATGCTTGAAAGGAAGAACAAACTTACAGTGAGAGGTTTACTGAAGTCCCGCCCTCACTGAGGCGCTTGAAGAAGGTCAGGGCACTTCAAAATCAACTAACTCTCCTTCCTCGAAATCTGGAAAAAGGTCATCTCCTTCTTCTGGCCAATCGGAGCCAGCAAAAAAATTGACCAAAGCAGCATTTCCAGATCCTAAGATTGCTGGGCCCGGAAAATCACCACCTTCATCAGCTCCATCTGTATCAGTGCCGACGGAGTTTGAATTATGGAGCCGGTCCCCGGAATTGGAAACGGTCACTGCTACTTTAAGATCACCCCTACTGCAACCAGTCAGATCTCCTGACCCCTCCTCTCAGTCCTCCAGGAGTCTTTCTGATGATGACGTGGATCGGGTGGTGCAGAGACTTAAGGACCCCTGTGCTGGCCAAACTGCTGTCGGGTCCAACCCAGAGGGATTTGGAACTGACCAAGACTTACCCTTCGACATCGATTCCTCCTCCGAGCCGAGCTGGGACCTTGGAGCTGGAATGTCCAGAATGTCCGGAACTGACTGTAGTGGAACCGTCGGTGCCAAGACCTATACTGGGATCTTCGGGCCCGATATCTGCTCCAATATCCTCGGTTCCATTTGAACTCAATTAGTCTAGGAGCCAAAACTCTCTGTTCGGGTCTGGGAAGGAGAGTCAGATCAGATATTTGTCAGACCTAAACTTGACACTCGGGGCTTCAGCGAGGGTGAGTTTGGCTCCTACACTGGCCTCGGAGCCAATCCCCTCGGTTCTGGGGATGCTTTCTGGCTCACTGGAGGTGTCAACGGATCAGAGAGGGGGGCTTTCAAGGTGATGAGGAGAGTACCATCTCCACAGACAGCTCCACTGTTGGGTCCTGACATTCTTCCCCCTAAGGCATCGGCATCTGTCTCGGCACCACACCATCCACAGACATGTGGAGACCCAGGCCTCAGGATGCCCATTGGGTAAACCCCTCTCTTGCAAAACTTCTCCAGAATATCCTTCTGAAGAGGTCCCTTGTAACAGACTCTGCAAGAGGAAGCATTTAGACTCCCCAGAGGAGTGGGTAACTTCTGATACAGACCTTGATGAGTCAGAAGGGTCCCCAAAGTCGGCCTCTGAGGATGCCTTCTTTGCTGACATCCTAGAAATCCTTAAACAGAGAAGTGGCTGGAAGCCCATCAACCCTTCTGAGGAGGAGTCTTTATACCTGAAGGCGTTTGGGTCTCACCCTTCTGCCCCTTGGGTGTCTCCGCCTTTCGATGAGCTCATGGAATTAGTTAGTCGAAAGCCATGGAAGTCTCCAGACTCAGTAGAACCTGTTCCTTGGAGGTCAAACAAGTTTATTACTGTACCATCAGACAAAGATTTTCTTGCCAGGGGTGTTCCAGTGAACCAGTGAATGCTATGGTGGTGGCGGCAGGCACCAAAAAGGAACTTTCAGAGACATCCTTGTCTGTCCATCTGCCGAACAAGGAGTCTCATACGATGGACAGATATGGAAAGCGCATATTCTCTTCAGCGACTTTTGAACTCAGATCGCTGAATTATCTAATACACTTTACTAGGCTACAAAGAGATCTTCTAAAGGAGCTAGGTGATACTCTCCAAGGTTCTGTAGCTGCAGGGGTATCAGACAAGGTTTCCTCTCAGCTCTCCACCTTAAACTCTGTGGTTAACTCCTCCGTGAGGCTTATTTCTTATGCAGCAGATGCAGCGAGCAGGGCAGCGGGTTCAGGAATTTCCCTGAGGAGACATTCCTGGATGCACTTGTGTGACATTGCGGAACTCTAAGTCTACCTTTGTTAATGCCCTTTTTGATGGCTTGTCCCTGTTCGGGCCAAAGATTAAGGACAAACTAACCAGGTGTGGGCAAGAAGGAAAACTTTCTCTGCCACAGAAGTCCATTTTTCTCTACCTTCTAGAGCTTACCCAAAAGGTCAAAAGGGAGGAAAGATGTAGTTCTGAAAATCCCAGAGAGCTTTTCAGGACACATGTGGTGACTCTTCCCCCAGGGGCAGTGGGGAAAGCAGTAATGGGAGACGCTGTCCACGTGGCACAGGGGGTCCGCAAAATCAGGGTAACAGGGACTCATTCTGTGGTAGGCCCATCCTGAAGGGTGGCCCGCCTGTCCATCTCTGGAGGCAGTCGGGGGTCGCTTACCTTTGAACCCAGAAGCCTGGCTAGAAATAACAAAAAAAAATTGGGTACAAAAGTATCGTATCCAGAGGCTACTCTATACCTTTTTCCTTCCCTGTCCCAAATATAAAGAACATCCTGGACGTTCCACCCAGTCAGAGGGAACAGGCAACTCTAGAAATTCAAAAGTTGCTAGACAAGAGTCATCCAAATTTTTCCCGCAAACCAAATAGGATCTGAAACTTACTCAAAGTTCTTTTTAGTGCCAAAGAGAACAGGGGACTGGAGGCCCATTTTGGATCTCAACAGATTAAACGAATCAGTAAGAAAAACAAAGTTCCAGATGGTAACACTGCTGTCAATATTTCCCTTTCTGGGAAAAGACCACTGGATGTGCTCTACAGACCTTCAGGATGCTTACTCACAAAAATGGACAGGCCATCCAGGAGTCATCTGCTCTTTCAGCTGGGAGCCAGTCCTTAATTTCGGGCTCTGCCCGTTGGTCTCACTACAGACTCAGAGTGTTCATCAAGTGTATGGCAGTGGTCACGGTTCACTTGAGACGTCTAGGATTCCGAGTGTTTCCATATCTAGAGGTCTGGCTCCTAACAGCCACCACCAAGCATCTACTACTAAAAGCAAGAGACACCGCATTACTTCTCTGCTCTCATTTAGGAATAATGATAAATTATGAAAAATCTGCCTTGTTGCCATCTCAGTACATCGTTTTTATAGGGGCAGATCTAGACACAACAAAAATGATGGCAAAATTCCCTCCAGAAAGAATTCAAGTACTGCAACATCAGGTGTTAAACCTTCTTTCCAAGAAAAGAGTGCAGGCAAGAACACTTCTGAAAGTCTTGGGAACCATAGCAGCACCGATAAACTTGGTTCCATTAGCACGCCTGAACATGAGAATTCTGCAGTAGCTACTGTTCACTCAGTGGTCATTACAGGAACTACCCATGCCCCAACAAATTCTGATAATGGAGTCCTGCAAGAAAGACCTTCACTGGTTACTTCACTTCACTCATGTGACATTAGATCGACCATTTGTCCTTCCACAGCCTTTAGCCACAGTAACCACGGACACTTCTCAGATAGGGTAGGGGGGCATTATCTGGGAAGGACAGTCCAAGGTACCTGGCAGTATCACGAGGCCCATCTGCACATCAACGTCCTAGAGATGAGAGTGGTGCTTTTGGTGTTGCAGGCACTTCAGGACTCTCTTCCGGTGAGAACTACTGCAATACAGACAACATGTCAGTTGTTTGGTACATAAACAAACAAGGAGGAGCCAGGTCCTACCACCTTTGTCGAGAGACCCTGAGAGTATGGCAGTGGGTGACCTCCTCCCAATGCTTTCTGATAGCAATGCACATCCCGGAGAAATCCAATGTGGTAGCAGACAAACTCAGCAGAGTGATTCTGATGCCTCATGAGTGGTCCTTAAAACAAAAAGTAGCAGAGATGGTTTTCTGCAAATGCAACCAGCCTTGCTGAGACCTTTTTGCCACATCCATGAATGCCAAATGCAGCAGCTATTTTGTCCTAATCCCCTCTCCGGGGGAGTCACTAAGGGATGCATTGTACATAACTGGCTCTCGGGTCTCCTCTACACCTTCCCTCCCTTTCTCTTGATACCCAAAGTTCTTCTGGAAGCCAGCTCATTGGGAAGCAATCTGATTCTCGTCGCCCCATACTGGCCTCATCAAATTTGGTTCCCCTTCCTTTGGCCTCATCTCCAAGAGGAGCGGTGGGTTCTGGACCCAGTTCCAGATCTTCTGACTCATTCACTGGAAGTGCTCCATCCCTCTCTTCAAACCCTCAAATTGACAGCTTTGCTGCTCCAATTCCAGATATAGTCAGGCCCTCTAACCTTTCTCCATCTGTGAAACATATCTTGATCTCATCTCATAAGGCTTCAACGAGAAAATTATACATGAGCAAATGGAAATGATTTTCTTCCTGAGCATTAAGTAATCAGACTGATCCCTTTTCTGCTCCTGTAGGTTCCACTCTTGAATTTCTAATGAAGCTCTTTAATGAAGACGCAGTTGCAGCTACCATACGAGTCCAGTTAGCAGCAATATCTAATTTTCATATAAGCGATTTGGCCCCAAGTCTGAGGTCTCACAGACTTTGCAAAGCCTTCCTGAAGGTCACTATTTTGTTAAGACCACCCATTAAGACCCCTTTACCACCATGGGACCTAAACTTTGTTTGATCCTGCTTGATTCTTCCCCCCCTTTGAACCTGCATCATCCTGCAATCTAAAGTTCTTGACTTGGAAAACAATTATTTTGATTGCCATCACTTTTGCTAGAAGGGTTTCAGAGCTGCAAGCATCATCGATAAAACCCCCCTACATGCTTTTCCACAAAGACAGAGTATCCCTTCGAACAAAACCATCTTTCCTACCAAAGGTATGCTCAGAGTCCAATTTAAATCATTCCATAGAGCCAACAGTGTTTTTTTCCAAACTATGGCAACAAGGCAGAATATATGCTACACCAACTGGATGCACACAGACAATTACATTTCTACTTACATAGGACAAAGAACTTCAGAAAATCTGACCAATTATTTGTTTCATTTTCAGAATCTAAAAAATGTGCTCCTGTATATAACGTCACACTTTCAAAATGGATCAGATTGTATTACTTTTAAATACAAATCTAACAACATAGATCTTCTCTGTAAAGTCAAGGGTCATTTTACGAGAGCCATAGCAGCCTCATCTGCTTTTCGCGCTAGACTACCAACTGACACCATTTGTGCTGCTCCAACATGGGCAAGGCCTCATACCTTTATCACTCATTACAAAGTGGATTTGGCCTCCAGGAACATGGCCTCTTTTGGGTCCACTGTTCTAAATGATATTCTCCTGTGAACCACCCAAGAATTATGCTGCTAGAGACGCTGTCCCAACCAGTGAAGAATGAAGGTGATATAGGACATCATCACAAAGAAGTTATGTACTCACCATAATGTTCCATGTGTGTTGTCCATCTCACCTTCATTCTTACATCCCACCCTCCTTCCCTGAGCCTTTCGCTCCTGGGGGACTGAGCGGTTGCAAATGGCAAGTAATGTTCTCTGATTTTCTTCAATGTTCTATAAGATGTTAAATTAGTCCATTTGGTACCTGTTGTTATCAGCAAACAAGATCTGGGGAGCTTTCCTAGGGCATGATGGAAGAGGGATACAGCCACAAGCCAGTGGAAGACCTTGAGCTTTTGTATACATCCGAGTCGGAACACAGGATCAGTTCCGAACCCAACCAGTGAAGAATGAAGGCGAGATGGACAACACACATGGAATGTTATGGTGAGTACATAACTTCTTTTTTATTCAAATAATATCTGAGCTGTCTATGCAAATCCAAGGTGCAAATAACCTTCTCACTGGCAGACTACAAAGAAGGAAAAAAAGAAAGAAAATGAATAGACTGATTAAGGGACAACTCATTGACCACCTTGGGCAAAAAAGGAGGATTAGTATGAAGAGACATCCTATCTCTGTGGAAAAATAAGAAAGGAAAAATATTCATGACAGACTGAAATTTAGACACTCTCTTGGCTAAACTGAGAGCCAAAGGAATAGACTTCCAAGTACAATGATGTAAGGAAGCTGAAGAAGCAGGCTCAAAAGGAGCCTGAACCACTTTTCAGGTACAAAAAATTGAGGTCCCAGGAAGGTAGAATAGGCTTCCTGGGAGGCCTGATATGAAGGACGTCTAAGAATTTACTTGACCTCAAATATAGAGGCCAGAGGAGGAGTTCAGGGCAGACAAGCAGAAATTGCTGACAGGTGAGCTTAAACTAAAGAATATGCCAACACAGCATGGAGCAGATCACACAAACAAAAGAGAAACAGAGGAACCTCCACAGACAGAGGATATTGATGGCAAGACTGGAACCAGACAGAAAACCGCGCCATTTAGACATGTGTGACTTCCTGGTAGTGGGTTTCCTGGCCTCCTGCAGAACCTGAAGCAAATCCTCAGAAAAGAGGTGCCTGAAAGGGATCAAAACCCTATGACCCATACTGTCAGCTGAAGAGTGAACAAGTGAGTATGGATAAGAGGTCCTTTGTCTTGTGTGAGAAGATCCACCCAGTGAGGTAACTTGTGGTGACTGCCCCTGGCCAAGTAAAAAAGAAGGGGGAACCAATGCTGTCTGGGCCAAAAGGGAGTCTCTAGCAAGATTTTTGGAGAGTCCTGCCTGATCTTGTGCAAGATTCATGGTAAAAGAGGAAGGGGTGGGAAGGCATACAAAAACATCCCCTTCCAAGGAAAAGACAGAGCATCTACTTTCCAAGCCAGTGGACTTGGGACTCTGGAACAGAACAGAGGAAGTTGTCTGTTCAGAGAGGAGGCAAACAGATCGACCTAATGAATACATCACCGATGGACAGTGTTCGGGAACATCTCTGTGAGCCATCCATTCGTGAGTTTGTGTGCTGGAGCTGCTCAAGGAGGCTGCCACTAGATTGTGCTCCAAGGGAACGTGAACTGCCCAAAGAGTCACTTGATAGTGGAAAGCAAGATCCCAGACTTGAAGAGCTAATCTGCAAAGATCGGACCTTGTGCACCCTTGTTTGTTGACATACCACATCACTGTGGTATTATCTGTGAAAACTTAAAGGGACCTGGAATGTAAATAAGAATGAAAAGCCTGAAGAACCAGAAGCAGAGCCCTCATCTCCTTTATACTGATGTAGTCCTACCTCTGATAAGGAGGTCACAGATCCTGAACCTTCAGGATGCCACAGGAGTTATCTGTAAAGAACGCCTGAGTTGGAAATGCAGCTTGAAAAAGAAGTCCCGGGTCGAGTGAAAGTTGATGAATCTACCACTGAAGCTCGAGCTTGAGACAGAGAAGGAAAAGTACCAAGAGGTCCAGGGGGTAGCAATGGTGAAGCCACAGTGACTTAAGGTACCACTGAAGGTTCCTCATATGGAGCCTGGCAAGAGGGAGCATGGTACTGGTGGAAATCATGAACCCAAGAACCTTTAGAAACTCCCTGGCTGTGACAGATGCCAGAGGAAGAAGGAAATGGAAAAAGGCAGTTGGAGACAGAGCCTTGGGAGCAGGCTGGGATGTCAGCATGGGAACTGTCTGAAGTCTGTCCCAAACTCTGTAACAGGGAAGTACTAAACTTGAGATCCTGAAGCAAACTGGTGAGTGAAGGGGCTTGAATAAGCAGATTGTCTAGATAGGGAAAAATCTAGATTCATCAAAATCCTGCAAAAAGCAATGACAGGTACAAAGCATTTGGTAAATACCTTTGGGGCAGTAGAGAGGATAAAGGGCAAATCAGAGAACTGAAAATCCAAGGAAGATGTAAGCATTTCCTGAAGAGGAGATGAATGGGGATGTGAAGGTTTGCATCCTTGAGATCCAGAGATACCAGAAAGGTCTGGAGTAGAAGAACAGGAAATAATGTCTGCAGAGATTACATCTGAAAGGAAGGAATCTTGAGAAAGGTGTTCAGCTGGGAAGGATCCAGAATTGGTCTCCATATGCCCTCCTTTTGTGGGACCAAAAACATTCTGGAATAAAAGCCCTTCCCTACCTGGGCAGGAGGCATGGCTTGAATGGTGCCTTGAGCCAAGACAGAGTGAAGAACCTCTGGAAAATGAAAGTGCTTTGAAAGCCGTACTGCACTAGCCAAACACTATCATTTGTCCATAGCTAGGCATGGTAAGAACACTTAGCCCTCTCGGAACTATTTGATGCTTAAGTGAGGCTTCAAAGTGGAAGCATGGACACTGCATACGCTTAAACTTGTACATTTTAACTTCCAATATTCTAAATTTATCTTGAAAATTTACCAATAAACTTTTATCATTTGATTCAGGCTTGGCTTGTTGAATAATACTTTCATGCAAAAGAGGATTATTGGTAACTTCAAGAATCTTATTAAGTCGTTGGTTCTTGCTTATTACACCAATCCCATTCATTGGGTTATATGGAAGTTCAACCTGAACTTGATTCAAATTCCCCTCAGCCATGTTCCGTATCGGAGAACAATAAAATAAGAGTATAAATACAGTCAATACTCCAGATAACAGAATAAAGTGACTGGAGAATAATAAAATGAATATTCCAGATAAAAACTTCCAGGCACTCGCAGCTGCAGGTAATAGGTAAACGTCCAATGAAAATCCAATGAAAAAATCCAATAAGCACGATAACAGATATTTAATAACTAGGCACAATGATAAATACTTAATAGTAAGCTATTTTGTGTTTTTTTCATTGGATTTTCATTGGACTTTTACCTATTACCTGCAGCTGTGAATACCCAGGATTTTTTATCTGGAATATTAATTTTATTATTCTCTGGTCACTTTATTCTGTTATCTGGAGTATTGACTGTATTTATATGTTAATAGATACCCTGAGGTGGTGGCTCTGTCCTCCATAGAGGCAGAGAAGATGGCAAATGCTTTTTAGAGATTTTCAGCAGGGCAGGTTTCCAGAGAGAAACACTGACTGACAGAAGTGCCAATTTCATGTCAGACCTGCTTTGTTGTCTGTGAAAATGATGTGGGGTGAAGCATCTAAAGACGAAGCTCAAAGGACAAAACCACCACCGTAACAGGTACAAGTATGCAAAATCTGAAGGTAATGCTATTCAATGCTAGAAGTCTAAACCTCAAAATGCACTCCAAAAATGGAGAACTTCGATATCTGTGCATTAACCATGACCTGGTTCAAGGCTCCAGAGAGCACCCCTGCAATACCAGGCTACAACTCTTACCACATTTTTGGCCACCAAACCAGGACCGAAACACTAAAGGTGGAGGAGTGTCCATATTCACCAAGGAAATTCACACCTCCAGGCTAGTTGCCCAACACAATGTATCCGAAATTCTGCAGGTGCAACTAACACTAGGTAAAACTGCAATCCAAACTGTAGCTTGCTATAGATCCCCCGCCATACCCCAAGATTCTCACTACACCTTTCTAAACATACTGGAAAATATTAAGATACAACCAAACACCCTAATACTGGGTGATTTCAACTACCTTGCTATTAACTGGGAAAACTACTCGTGTACCAACACCTTTGCCCAAAGGCTCTTGGAATTCATAAATCAACTAATCCATAGTCCCACCAGAGGCTCCAATATCCTAGACATGGTCATTACCAACATGGGAAATCGATGCTCCAAAACAGTGGTCACCCCCTCGTTGGTTAGGTCTGACCAAAAGCTAATCTCCTTTGAAATCCACATCCCAGCTCACCCCCCAGTAAGGAAACATCAGTAAAAAAAAACTTCTCCAAGGCCAACTTCATGCTACTCAAGTCAGAAGTGACAAACATCATGACAACCATGCAGACAGGAACTGAAAGTTCAACTGCCAAATTCTACACTAAAGCACTGTACAAGCACATCCACTCATGCAAGAATCATGCCATCCCAAATAGAACCAAGATGCTCTCCTCCAAAAAAAGGAAGCCAATTTGGTGGTTCCCTGTAATAAACAAACTATACAAGAGAAGGAATAAACTGTTGCAGAAAAGAGGAAAATCCCAAGATGCAAAAACCTGCCTTACCAGTCTCAGTAAAAAGCTGAGATCCCTCATAAAATCCTCCAAAGCTAGTTACAAACATAAAATTGCCAAATATTCCATAGACAACCACAAGGCATTCTATAGCTATGTGAATAATCTAAATAGCAATGCTCAGATCTGCTCTGAGCTACAACAGAATGGCATTAAATATACTGATCCCAAGGACATTGCCAATGTCCTGGCAGATCGATTCAGTGGCAACTTCACCCCCTCTCACCCCCTAAAAAGCCCAATTTAATACAGAAAGACTTCAAATTCCGGTAATTACGGCCACACAGGTACAAAACATACTCTCCAAAGCTAAGAATACAGCATCCAAGGGACCAGACGACATCCTGGGCTGTGTACTACATGAACTACAAAATGAACTGGCCCCTCACCTATGTGTCATGTTTAATCAAAGCCTCACCTCAGGCTTCGTGCCCACTGAGTGGCGCACAGCTACAGTTATCCCACTCCACAAGGGGGGATCCACCTTGGATCCTGGAAAATACCGTCCCATGTCTGACAAGCCTGATCTGCAAGGCCATAAACCGTATTATCATGAAACTTATAAAAAAGACATTGGCAACCTTCAAACATTGGATCCCACCCAGTTTGGGTTCGTGAAGGGCCGAACGTGTCTCTTGAACCTGACTGACTTCTTCAAATCAGTCTCCAGAGACATGGACGAGGGTAAGGCAGTCCACGCAGCCTATATGGACCTCACCATGGCCTTAGACACCATCCCCCACTCTGGAATCATAGATAAACTTACTAAGCTGGGCATAAATCCCTACATCACTCGATGGGTTGCCAACTGGCTTACTGACAGAACCCACACTGTAAAAGTATCCGACTCCAAATCCAGCTCCAGACAAGTGACAAGTGGAGTACCTCAGGGTTCAGTCCTGGGGCTGCTCTTGCTTGGCATCTACTTCTCTGAAGTACAGGCCAACACTGAGGGACTCTGGCTAATAAAGTTCACAGATGACTGCAAACTGGGAGCCATTACTATATCCCCAGATGATGTGGATATTCTGCAACAGGGCCTTACGGTAACAGATGTTTGGTGCCAGAGCCATGGGCTCAAGTTCAATGCCAAGAAGTGTCCCCTTTGGAAAAAAACATGTACCCCTGAATTACCACATAGGTGGCAGTACATTAAACACTGAAAGTGTGATAAGAGACTTAGGAACACAGGTGAAAAGTGGTCTCACCTTCGATAACCACATCGTCACAACAGTCATGAAATCCTTCTATGTGGTACACCTCATCACTAAGGGCTTTTCATCCAGAAAAAAGGAGGTCATTGTCCCACTGTACTCATCCCTCATTAGACCCATCATAGAGTACAACGCCCCGTTTGGTATGTACCTCAAGACATCTGCAACAAGTGGAAAGGCCACAGAAACACCTCCCTAAAAGAATCACAGGCCTAAAGCAGATGCCCTATGCTGACCGACTACAAAAACTCCAGCTATACTCTTGTCACATATCGTCTACTCAGAGGCGATCTCTGCTTAACATACAAGGCCAAGTCAAACCCAGAGTTGTTGGACATGCTATCCCAATCCATCAGAGCCACACGCTCCAGGGACCTAAATCTTGTCATCACAATAAACAAAACATGCTGGAGGGATAGGCACCTGACACAGAGACTCCCCATACTCTGGAATAGACTACCCATACATGTCAAGCAGAGTGCCTCCTTGGCCCTCTTCAAAAGGAACCCTGACGACTGGATGGGCGATAGGAAATTTACCCTGGGGATCACATCAATCGCCCTGCTAGACAGGGGTCCAGGGGAGTAAATACTGTGGGAAGAAATAGCCAGGGAAATGTTATGGTTAGGCTTGCCTAGTACCAACCTATGAACCTATATGCCAGCACAGCTAGCTGGAATTTTGTAAAGAATTATATGTCATTTGTATATCAAACAGATTTGTACAGATGTTTGTGTTGAAAATATTTTTGTAAAGCTGCTTGTGTTAAAAATGTACCAACAGTGTGGCCCTGCTGAACAGAAAAAGAAATGTACATGTATTATCGTAACTGCTGAAATGTATATATTGTAACAAAGTACACTGGAAGAGGGGAGGTTAATCATAGTCCAGCTAACTTTGAAAACCATTCTGAAATTAAATTACTGGGCCTAGGCCATAAAGATGTTATCTCACAAATTTTGAATGAAGCCAGAGACACAATGTCTGTAAGAAGCTTGGTTTGTTGGTCTCTGTAGAAAAAGCAAAAATGTTAAAATTGTTTTACAGCTTTCAGATGCTGCAATAAACTTTAGCAAAGCTCAAGATATATATTGTAATAGATGTGTGTTAAATCCTGGTGGCTTCTAGTGATGGGTGCTAGTGTGGGAAACAGAGTCAAATGACTACAGGTGGTGCCATTTTGTAACCCAATTCTGATATAATATTTAGATATTACACAGAGAGGTCTCAGAGTAGTCTGTTTTTGTAACCTGACAAGGAAGGAACCCTCACCTACTTTATCTTGCCTTGCTCTAGTAAGTGAGCCAGAGAATAGTAATTCTGTACATCAGTCAGTAAAATATAGTGAGATTAGTTAAGTACTGTTTTTCTGTATTCATGAAAATCTATTCATCTGTGTTATTTTAATATTTCCTGTGAATGAAACTCTGGTGTTTATTGTCAATAAACATTCCATATTTTCAAGTTCTTTTATTATTTATAATTAAATATATTTAAACTTTTCAATGTGGCTGGTGTTTTATAGAATATTTTAACCACTGAGAGTACTATATCTATTTGGTGACACACTGTGGCCATTCCTGAAAGCCTTACTACATTGGTCAAACACTATAATTTGTATTAATATTAATTTTACTCAGTTGAATTGAGTACCCTTGTAAGAGCCTTACAGTAGCTGGCTTTGGAGTGGCAGTAAGTATGTTACAGTCTGGTCTGAAGAGGGCACAGTTAGTAAATCTGTGCCAGCCTTTCTCAGGTGCGTGTGTGTGTGTGTCTCTCTCTCAAAGAGAGTGTCTGTCAGCTGCTTGGAGCAGGGACAAGAAGCACTGGTTTCACAGAGAGGGTGCTGGAGGATTTGGCTTAAACACTTGGCTGAGGACTCAACCTTACAGCTGTGCCAGTGTGGAGTCTTACTGGGGATCTGGGGAAACAGAGAGAGAGAGAGAGAGAGAGACAGAAACAGCCCCTGGAATGAGTGTGTTCCCTGTGTGCTCTTATGTGAAATTGTGCTTGATGCAGAAAGCTGCATCTGGAAATACTGGGTGTACCCATTTTTATTCTAAGTGAATGTCCCTCTTCAGTGCCAGTGGTGAGGATTCTGACTACTGGCCCAGAGAGGGGGACATCACATTAAGGATTTTTTTTTAACTCTGGCATCTGCACATATATATTTAAGTTTTTATTCAGTATGTTTTTCTGCTTGTAAATAAAATGCTTCCTGATCACAGGTGTATGGCAACCACACAAATCAGTCTCCATATTCTAAAAAGGGAGTTTCTTCTCCAATCTGAGGCATGCTTTTCTTATTAGATGTCGCATCCCATCGTCCAATCATGCCGGGTAGCCTGGTACACACTTTCTTTTTCAAGAGAATTTAAACCACTGCAAACTAAGAGTTTTGTTATCTAATGAAGCTGATTTACCACACAAGCATTCATAAAAAAATAAACTGGGCAATTTAAACCTAGATTACCATCAATGGTTATTAGTTTTTGTTACATTCTTACTGTACTAATAGTGCTCAAGAATACTTTCGTATTTAAGTTGAAGCTGGAAATGTAGCTTACAGGGCAGTTGGATTACAGTCATGTACCAGACAGTGGTTTACATCCATCTTTTTCTTTAATCAGAAAAAGGCCTTCATGTTTGAACACTATTTTCCCTCATAAAACTCACATTAAGAAAGTTTTGCAAAAATGAACTGTGTTATATATGCACAGTCTTTTTCATCAGTGCTTTGAAAATTCTGGGATTTGAAGGTGGACCATAAAAAGTGCTATTCAAAGCACTGCACATCTATGAACACAGAACTAGACATTGCACAAAGTCTTTTTGTTTTGCTCTGTGTGCTGTACTTGATGTTCTGAGTCTTTTATTAAAGACATAAAACCGCATACACTTTCCAATACAGTTTTATCGCACATCTCATCTATTTCAGTCTCTTCTTGAACAAATCATTACATCAGAAACCCAATTCCACAGAAGGCTGACATTAAGGACCTTCTACCAGGGTCTTTGATAATGACTTTCAAAGGATTTGTCCACAGCCCACATCTTGGGATTTCCTTTACTTGTTGAAAACTACATTAGTTCTGTGTAGTTTCACATGAGTGAGGGGTGTTAATCCTGATTTTTTTTTTTTTTTTTAACTTGCAGTCTCTGATGCACAGGTCCTTCTCTTACAGATAATCTTAGGTAACAAATGGATTAGTGAGAGGATGATTCAGGTCCACTAACATTAAACATCTACAGTAGGTCACAACATATCTGCAATCCCAATCACCCTACATTCACAAGCAAGCCACTTTAACCTTCATTTCTCTAATGTAATACACAGATGCCTATTTGCACCTAATGGTTTTTACCTTCATCATTAAACTTTACCTGTAAGACTGGTCCTCAAGTATAATTCCTCATTTTATATGTATTCTATCTGTGAAATTCAGACATTAGAGACGGTGCAAAAATTTGGTACGTGGAGAACCATTACAGTTGATCTTTTTATTTTTTTTTCACATATAATTTTTATTTCACTTTTCCTTTACAATGAACAGTATAGTACAAGGTGAAAGTAAGCATAACAATGGAGTTACATAAGATTGCACAAAACAAATAATGCATACAGATTACAAGGGTCTATATTAGAACATCGAGGTTTCAAACCTTCGAATGTTCTAATATCGAACCCTATGCAGCTAAAGCTTAAAATATCGAAGCAACAGAAACCCAGCGTTTTTCCTAGTGAAAGAATTTGGTTGTCCATTTCAGTTGCTTCGGTATTTTCAGCACTGTGGTGGAAAGTTACAGGTCGGGTTCAGGTAAGTGTGCGATTGTATGAATGTGAGGGTTAGGGCAGGTTAGGTGAGTTAGGGCGCATGTTAGGTATGTGTGCGACTGTGTGGACGTGCGGGTTAGGTGAGTGTGCGATAGTGACGGACCTTAGGGTTAGGGTTTGGGTTAAGGTAAGTGGATAGTTAGTGGTGTGTGCATAGTTTAGTGTAGGGTTAGGTGTAAGATTTTAGGTGTATGTGTGTGGATTGCTGTTTGTTTGGTGTACTTGTGTTGTGTGTACATGTTTTGGAACAGCAATTTTTTTCCCTAGAAAAAAAAAAAATCGCTGTTCTGACAGTTCGAGATTGTAAGCTTTCACTTACATAGGGTCGATTAATCACTGTTCGCTTTTTTAAGCGGTCTGTGATCTAATATAGACCAGATTACAAGGCATATATGATGACTGACCTTGATATTTTAAAAAAGGCAAGCAGAAAAAGAAACATACATTCTTTTAATTGTAATAGACATTAATAAAAGGCAAGTATGGCCTGTAATGTTGAGTATGACTTAGAATTCATATAAGATATCAAGCAATTGACCATTAATATTGACAGTATAACTTTAACCACTGTCATTTTCACAGGAGAAGGAATATAACTATATACCTGTGCCTATCAAAGTAACTATTTACATTTTTACACTGGGTTGTCACCCATGCAGGTTGTTCTAGAAAAGTTTACAAGTTGATATTTTTACATGCAATAGTGATAAATACAAATGCCTAAGTACTAGAGGACACTTTGCTAAACCTATTGTATCTAGCACAATCTTTTTGTGAAAAGGTTGATTGTAGCCTCTATATCAAATGAAGTAGGAAAGTTACTATTTGGTGGGGAATAAGAAAGTAAAATAAAGTGCTCTAGCTGACTTACTGAGAATCTAGCTAAGAACCTCTAGAAGTCTTTTCCAGTATTTCTGGAAATAGGTTAACTTCCTGTGGCTTACTGTTCTTAGTTTGTTTGCTAAAACATATTTGATAACTATAGATTTGAACTTTGCCCAAGAAGTTTTGGATCTATCAAGCCAGTTGAGGGCTATATAGGATTTCAGTGTTGCGCACAGTGTTACAATATGTTTAGACTCAAATGTATAGGAGTTGGGGAAAATGTTTACTATTGCCATTTCCCATGAGAGGGTGGATTTCATATAACCTGTTTTCTCCAGTTTTGCTCTTAAAGAGCACCATAGTTTATATATGTTTTTGCAAGACCAGAATATGTGGAGAGTGTCTGTTATTGAATTAGAACATGTAGGGCAGAAAGGTGACGTATAAGCATTTATTTTGCTCAGAAAAAGTGGTGTGTGATAAGCTTTAGTAATCATAAATTGAGTGTAAATTCATTTTTTAAAGGGAGTTAGTTTTATAGTTATATCGATTGCTGCTAGTTTTTGTTCACTAGTTAATTTATTATTTTGACTCATCCAGTAGTTTGAATATAAGATTACATCCTGGTATTTAATTTGAGTAATTAGTCTAAGTGTTTGATAACATTTTAGTCCTCAATAACAGAAGGGAAATGATTTGTTGGTGCAAACGAAAATCTTGTAGCGTTACATTAATTTCTGTTGTCATCAAAGTGACTAGATATAATATTTGTTTAATAATTAAGCAGTATTTTTTACTTGCTGCTAGAGAATCTACAATAGAAGTCAATGGTAGATCTTTGATTTGATAAAAGTCCCAGACTATACATTTCTTTATGATTGGGTAATTATCTAGATTAAGCATATTATTATTAAGTCTGATACTGGGGTTCATATGAATTGGTTGAGCCATAATTAAGGATTTCTTTAAGTTTAGGGAAGTTACGAGCTTTTGGAAACATGTCGCATTACTGACTATGGTGGGATGTATTTTGAAGTCTTTTAGAGTCTTGTTATTGAGAAAAGGTATAGCCTTTGGATTTATATTGGAGGAACTAAGATGATGGTGATAAATTTTGATCCAAAGAGGGTGCCATGATGTATCAGAAGGTTCATAGTTGACTAGATGTATGATATGATTGGCATTAATAATAAGATATGTCTGAAAGTCGGGGAGGCTCAGACCACCTTTATCTTTGGGCAGGGTTAACTTTGTGTAACTAATTCTACTATTTTTAGGGTGCCAAATAAATTTGCCCAATGTTGCTTTCATTTTAGAAAAAAAAACTGTCTGGAATGTTTTGGTTGATGGCATGAAAATGATACAAAATTTTAGGGAGGATATTCATTTTTATGATTGCTGTCTTGGAGAGAAGGGAAAGGTTTAAGTTTTTCCATCTATCGAGATCTTCTATAACTTTTGACCAAACTTTATAAAGGGTTTTTTTTTATACTTTCCTTGTGCGGGTGAGTAAAAGTAATGCCCAGGTATTTGAGTGAATAATCTACTTTAATCTTTGTTTCTGAGAAGAACTCTTTGTAGCTTAGAGGGTTTAACGGGAATATTTTTGATTTACTTGGATTCATGGCATAGTTTGAGATTGCAGAAAACATGTCAATGGAGCTTAAGATCTTTTCTAAGTCTGTGGAGGGAAATTCAAAATAGATGTTAAGATAGTGCATTTAACTTGGACTTTAGAAATGTAAATAGAATGGTTAAACGTTTTTTGGATTAATTTCAGGAGGAGGGCCTCTAGATACAGGCTAAAAAGATAAGGAGAAAGCGGACAGCCCTGTCTTGTGCCGTTAACTACTGGGATAGGGTTGGATTTCTTTTTATTTATGTATAGTGTAGTAGGAGCCTTATTATACAGAACTCTGACCATAGCTATAAATTCTTCCAGTAGAGCAAAACATTTCAAAATCTTGAAGATGAAATTTAAGTTGACTCTATTGAAAGCCTTTTGTGCATTGACAAAAAGTGCATATTTGGGGGAGTTATCTTTAACTGTCATGTTTGTTATTGCTTCTATTGTTAATGTATTGTCCCAGACTTGCCTATTACTCACGAATCCTAGCTGTTCGGGAGATATAATATAAGGGAGTATTTTATTAAGTCTGTGGAGCCAATACTGATGATAATATTTTTATATCTAAGTTAATTTGTGCAATTGGGCGATAATCATTAGGGTTATGATCATTCGTATTAGGTTTTGGTATATGAATTGTCTTAGAGTTATTTATATACAGATCGGTAATGCCGAATTCTATTATATAATTATATACTTTGTGTAAAAGTGGGGCTAATTGTTTCTTAAAGGATTTGTAGAATTCCGTTGAGTATCCGTAAGGGCCTGGGGCTTTCCCTGATTTCAGTTTGTTGATGGCTATGGATATTTCTTCAATAGTTATTGGTGCTTTAAGAAGATTTGAGTGTCATTTATTGGTGGGAATTGCAATTTGTCTTGGAAATTATCAGAACATGCATCATCAACAAGATGTTGGGGGCCACAGACCTCTTGATAGATTTCTTAAAAAGCTAGAATGATTTCCTTGTCTGAGAAGAATGACCTATTGTTATGATTAATTTGTTTTATTCTAGAGGGAGAAGGTTTAATTTTAATTATTCTGGCCAGAATTTTAGAGGAGGTTTGGGCCCATTCCGCATATCTATGCAGAAACCAGAGTTCAATGAGAGAAAGCTGATTTATTTGGATTTCTTGTAGTTGTTTTTGCAGGGAGAGCATCTGTTTTTCTAAATCTACGGTTTGCAGTTCTAGCTCTAGTTTTTTTTTTATTTTGAATTTTAAAGTGGCAATTTGAGATTTAGCTTGTTTCTTGAGAAAAGATGCTTTTTGGATTAATATTCCTCTAAGTGTTGCCTTGGTTGCAGCCCACTGTATATCAAAGGGAATGTTTGATCTTTCTAGGTTGTTGTTAGTTTGGCTAAGAAATTCTTGTACTTCTTGATAGAGTTCCCTGTTTTTAAGAAGGTTTGGGTTTAAGGTCCAAATTGATGTAAATTAGTAATTTATGTTTGACTTGGTCTCGTTTATTTTTAGATTAATTTTGGCATGATCAGATAGGGTTCTGGGGTCGTTGTAGTAATCTATTGCATATTTTGAGAAACTTGTTGAAATTAAGAAAAAGTCTATCCTAGACCATAATTTGTGGGAGTCTGAGAAAAATGTGAATTTACTGATTTCAGGATCATTTCTATATAATTCGAAGGGATTGAATATATTAAAATCCTCTATTAATTCAGTTATAAGCTTAGTCAGGCCAACAAGTTGTTTGTTTTCTAGTTCGTTCTGTCTAGTTCAGGTCTGATAGTCATATTCCAATCCCCACCTAATACGCATAGATGACTTGGGAATTTTTCTAAAATTGTGCAGACTTCGTATATGAAAATAGTCTGGTACATGCATGGACCGTATATATTCAAAATTAAAATGTCTTTACTGAAAGATGGGAGGGAGCATATTAGGCAACACCACCTACCATTAGGATCACAGTAACTTGAAATTATACTACCTTTGAAAGAGTTTTTAATAATTATTGCTACTCCTTTAGATACAGTATCATCTGTGGTATCAGTGGCTATTAGCTTTACCCATTTCTTTTTTAAATCCTTCTCCCATTGAGCTTTAGTCATGTGAGTCTCGTGGATAAGTGTTACCTCAGCCTTTGATTTATAAATCAGATGTAGAATTAGGTTCTTTTTTATTATTTTGGAGACCTTTAACATCCCAGGATTCCAGTGACACCATTAAATCTTTACTCTAACCATTGAATAGTTGTTAACGTTTTGAGTGAAGGGTAAATCGGACAATATCGAGGAATGTAGATGTTGTTTTGGCATGTGATGTGAGAACTCAAAGAATAATACTTGTAATAGTAAGGTGAATGAGTGACAACCCGCCCCTTCAGACCCCCCCCCCGTGCATAACAACGACCTACTATTATCTGGAAGAGGTACTAGAACCACATTTACAAAACTATTATACAAAATTCTACTGATATTCTAAAATCCATCACTCAGCACAAAACTAAACTTTAATATCCTGCATTTACTTTTGAGAATATGTCATAAATTATAACTTTTCTTAATGAATAATTGGAAGAAGTTTTTAGTTATAGTCAAATACTGCTAGTTGGGGTTCCAACCTGTTTGAAAATTTTTTGAGATTTAAAATTCTTACATCTTCGTGAAGTTCTTATATGTAGGAGGAAAATCACATATTCAGGTATTCAAAAAAATGAAGCAACAGAGTAAGTGTATACATATGAGCTATTGTATAATAGCTTGTAATCCAGAAAGAAGAACAGCACAACTTAAGATATTTAAAATGTCAGTACTTTGAATAAATGCCTGAAATCATCTACATAACTCTCTTATAAAACATTTACAACAAATCAGTACACATACAACATTAAAGTCCGATCGTATCATAGCACATTGATGCACTAAACTGCATTGATACCAATGCCATCCAATATTTGAATTGCTTGGACATTTTGTTATAAAATATGAATTCTTGATTCTAGCGCTACAGGAACTTAATATAACAGCATGAGGAAACCGCTGAATGCAGCTATTGAGAAAGCCTTAATATCAAATAATTACTTTTGAAGACACTTCTCTAATTTGCGTTATGAGATGACCAACACTAAAATAGGTCGACTCCGTCCAAGTATGCAGAAGAGTGTGACCGCAAGTTTTTAACAGTTGGGTATAGAACTGATGACATTTCTGAAATACCTCGATTTCTGCACAAAGATCTTCTGTACAAAACTTAGTTAAATAAAGCTATACAAGTATGTTTTAATACACTGCAAAGGAGGATGTGATGGCATAGATTCACAGACAGGGTCATAGGATATATAATCTAGCCTTTTACATAAGCTGTTAAGGTAATGACAACTGCTTAAAAGTACACTAATTAAGAAGTCTTTGAAAAATGCTGTTTACTTTCTTAATAAAGGTAAAATCCAACAGATTATGTCTAGGATTTTTGTGGATAAACAAAACCTCAAGAAATGTCTGGGCTTCATAGTGTGGTATAGGGTTACAGGTATGCAGTAGGCAGAAAACCGCTCAAGGGTCTAGCCAGCTCAATCCAATAAGTGGATGAGTCATGCTCCCCAAATGCAGAGTGCTATGCTACATATTGCTGCAACTGAATTTACTACTGTCCATCTCATCACCCAGTTTAGTCTTGCAAATAGCCAGTATGTTGCATTACTTGACATGTGGAATAAACTTGCCCCATAAAATTAGGTTTTATTGGGTAGGAGTTTGTCACACCAGCAAATTCAAGCTTAGAGTTTTTAGTGCAGGCGTACTTGGTGTTATTTGTTTTGCTTATCTGTGGTAAAACCAAGCAGGGTAGAGTCTTTCATGATTCCCAAGGTCAGACTCGGGTCACTATACAGAAGTTTGTATGACACAGAATATAATTAAGATTTTTTTTTTAATATTATTAGCATAACTTAGTTTAGACCAGTGATGATCTTGGTCAGAAATTCTTGAGGCTTTTCAGGTTGAATGAGAAGTTTAGAGAGAACAGCTACGTGCTGAAGGAGACATTATATTCCATGATGGGAAAAATGGGGGCGGTATATCTTTGGAAAATAGCTGTATTAGGTATAAGGATTTTCTAATTATGGTTTACTTATGATGTTCAAAGGGTAGTTCACTATAGATGAGTGTAACCAGAACACTGGATGACTAATCTTACTTTAAGAAGTATTGTATGATGTGGTGAATTCTAACTAGCTGAATAAAACCACATAACACTTTTTGGAATTAAGCCTTGCCTTATGATTAGTGCACTAGGCACTAGACATTAGAACTATCATGTCCTTGTTAAATGATGTTTATAACTTAAGGGAAGCATATGACGGCAATCCATTTACAGTCATCTGCAAACTTAGTCATAGATCATCCACATCTGGCTTAATATGTGAAAGTAGATATTGAATAATAAAGATCTCAGGCCAGACCCTTGAGGAAATCCACTGTTAACATGTTTAGCTTAGCCATAACCAGATGAGGTGAGTGGACTGCAAGGTACATATGTATGACTTCCATGACCCTATCAGAGAAACTAACCATGTTGATAGAACATATCTTTGACAAAAACAGTTTGGTTTGGATGGAAGTACTGAAGTTTCTCTATATCATTATTTACAGGATCTATTATGGTGCAATCCATGAACTCATAAATGGTATAGAACATTGTAACTTCCTCATAAGTATTAATTTATTTTTCCTTTTTCCTGCACTAAAGAAAAAAAAATTAGCAAACAGTTGCTGTTCCTTCCCTCGATCCCCTCACCACCCATCCTCACTCTAAAGCCCGGTGTTTCATACAGCATTTCTAGTAGGTTACTGCTAAACCTTAGAGTCTTTCCATTACTAATCATCTTTTGTCAGCTGTTGATAAAACCTGCTGCTCTCTCCAGCTTATCTTACGCGAAGATAGCAATCAACTCATCGAGTCAAGTTTCCGACCTACACCGCCTCCTCCAACTGCCCCCCTATCTGCTCCAAACACTAAACTCTATCCGGTATCCTAGGACGCCCCTGTCACTCCCCACCCAGTCTGAACAAGACAAGTTTTTTATTGTCTCGAGGGGATTTTATAATAAACGGCTACTTCTGATGAACCACAAGACAAAATAAAGTGTGTAATGGTGTAACACGGACAAAGACATCATGCAAATAAACAAAGGCCACAGTGTGTCAATTTGCCCACCTGTGAAAAGCCTGTTACTTTTCAGTCACTATGCAACCGTAAGTGTAAGTTTGATCACCTAACTTCGAACTTTCAGCCCACAAGTATTGGCAGTCCTGTAGTTCTCTTTGCTTGACTGTATGTCATCATCCACGAATGCAACAACTGTATTATTGTCCTTCCAAGCATCCCCTATGCAATAACTTGTATCACAATATAAATCATTAACTCGCTAGGGGGGGTTTGAGAAAAACTGACTTTCACTGCATCTTAAACAGAGCCTTGACCACCAGTGATTCATACTTCCAGGCTGCTGTGTAGCTTCCAGGCAGCCTTCCAGATGGCTCCTGAATAGCTGATTCCGATCACTGTATGAGGCTAGGTAGATAGTAGGTAGTGCACGCGATGCTTTTTTATGCAAATATATCAATGGAAAGGATAATATAAGGATAGCGTGTACACAGAATCTGACTCATCTATCTTAATTACGGCATTCAGCATAGATCGGAGAGAGTATGTCGCTCCTGGATGTTGCAGGAACAAAAAAAAAAAAAAACATAAAAAGAGCTTTCTTGATTCCAGACCATGTAGGTGGTTTACCTGAATGAGACATATTTATAAATGAGATGCTGTCTTTCAGTTTTCTTAAAACAATAAAAGCTTGTAACTCAAAACATTGTATAGGCACTTTAAACTCGACATAATGCATAGTGGATCATTATCAAAAAAAAACCAATGTGGAAGGCATATTCCAAAAAAGATAATTGGGTTTCTAGAAGTGCATTTTAGGTTTGACATAGAACTTGAATAGAAAGCCAAAGAACAGTTAATTCTAATAACCAATGATGCCTTAGGAAGGTATATGCTGCCTCGGGGTCTGTGTATATGTGTTGGGATGTTGAAGCGTTTGTTGCATCAGCAAACTTTGCCCTCAGTGATCTTGTGCTTCCTTATTTTTAGCCCGGAAGTAACTTGTAAGGTCAGAGGGTGTTTTGTTGACTGCATGCTGCGGATCTTCGGCCTGGTACTGGAATTCCAAGATGGCAATTTTTATACAAACCGAAAAATAAGGTAAGTAGCTGAATGACTTGGCTGTATATCTCCGCTGTATCCATGATCAGGACTGCTTTTTGTAAAAAAGCAAACAGTATTGGTTTAACTTTAGCTTTGGTTTATTATTTATGCAAGACTGGTCTGTAACTCCTTGAACGCTTTGTAAAAAGTTGATTTGGCTTCTTGAACGGTTTTGACCGAGTAGTTGAAGCTGTTATGATGGAAGCATAGAGTCACCGGGTACTTCCTTTGGAATTTAATATTTTTGTTTAGAAGGTAGCTGCAAAAGAGAGAGAGGACTTGCCTTAACTGATTAATTGGAAGGGGCAAATCCTGAGCTATTGTGATTTTACTACTGTTCCAGGTGATGTCTTTCTTCTTTCTTGCATGTACAATTATGGACTGAGTGTGTGAGGTATTCAGAATTCTGGCATAAACTTGTCTAGGAGTATCCGAAGTTTGTACCTTCCTTAAAGCCCTGTGGATTCTCTCTATTGTAATTGATTGAGAACGCCTTATTTTCAACTATATTATCAATAATTTCCTTTGCAATACTGGTGAGCTGTATTTGCATTTTTCGAGAATGCCAATAATTAATATATTGTTTCGTCTCGCTCTCGCTTCAAGGTCTATTATTTTCTGTTGCAAGTCCTTGATGGTATTGTCGTTTTCAGAGACAGCATTTTGCAGCCCTTGTATTTTTATTTCATTGTTCAATATTTTTGCTTCATTTTGCTCCATTCTTGACATAATTTGATAGAGGTTATTTCTGAATGTTGTTAAGTTTGTAGAGAAGGCTTGAATTTCCGATTGAGGGGAAGTAAAGCTGCTTTGAACTCCTCCATAGTAAAGGGTTGGTCAGTCTTAGTTTTTTGGATTTGTTTAGGAGCTTCAGACTGTGTTTTGGTTGTTTTCTGTCTCTTTGAAGACGTATCCTTTTCCGGAGAATTGATAAGTGATAGTCTGGTCTTAGTGGATTGTGATTCCATTTGTTCCATTCTGATGAGACCTTCTGATTATTTGCTTGTATAGGCTGTTTTTCCAACACTGGCCGGCCCAAGTACATGTATTCAGAGTCACCATTGTGCCACTGCTGTAAATAAGAGTGTACTGGCCCAATCTTGCTTCTGATCCACAAACTGAGGAACAGGTTAAGTAAAAGTACAATTTTCCTTACGTTATATTTGTTTTCTTGTAAGATTTGGTGCAGTGGTAGTGAGTGATTTGATTAGATTAGTAATTATCTTTGAGAGCAGGCAGAAGTATATGCTTCCTATCGGGCGGCCATCTTGAATCCGTCTACACTTGATCTTTTCATAATGTAAATAGGAATTCGTAAGGGCACACTGTGTTCAGTTCACCTAAAACAACTAAGAGTGGGTGTTTAAAAGTGAACTGCAGATAGCTTGCAATGAGAGAGGCAGCAAAGAGTAGATGTTGTGTGCCCTTTTTCAGTTCTCATTGCAGAAAAATGAGAAACAATCCCCTTTGGGATATACTGCACAGCTAAACTTACCACTAAATAACATTAGCATTTTTTGTTAGCATACAGATAATGGAATATTAAAGAACATGAGAGAAGGAAATGTGCCTAAACAGTGTACAACTTTAAGCTTTATCAAAATGCTGCTGCTAAACTGCTGCTTAAAACAATTGCTGCAAAATCATGTGTAATGCAAACACTGAACACTGCATCCTTCTTTCTCATTATTCTGATTTTATTCTTTTGTTTACTATTGATAGAAATATTTAAGTAGTGGCCATTTGTTATGTTACACATTTGTCAGTTGTGTATACTTCTCATTTACATCTTTTACAGATCTAATTATTTTCTGCATTACTTCTTACACTTCATTTTATAGATGAAGTACAAGCAGCAATGTGAAGAATAATTAGACCTATCAAAGATGAATATTCCTAACAAGCCATGTCATTTTTGCTTCAAAAGCATCAAAATTCAAAGCCAGGTGGAAATCAATCTAAAATGTGTCAAATCAAACCAAATTAAGCAATAAACACGCATTCAGGTTCCTAAACTATAAATGCCAGTTGAATTATCTGCAAACGACTTGGGAATAGGACCCTTACTCTGTCCAAATATATCTGAAAGATGTCACAAAAAACAAAAATCTTGACAGAGTATAGACTATTATATTGCAAGGTCAGAGACAAACTGTGATCCATGAGGCTCTGTTCATGTCAGCTAAATCTGAATACTGCATAGCAATACAAAATCGTTTTGCTCAGCAAATAAGAGGCAAGCAAGCAAGCTTATCTACTTAATGCAAAAAGGCTCCAGTTTTCTGTCATGACATTTCATCCCTCTGATTACTATACAGTACATTTCAATTACCAAATCAAAAAGTTTTCGGTCTTACTTCCAGTCAAATTTCATGCATAGAAAGTGTTCTGACATATATTAATCACATAATAGTTCAATCTTTCTCCATGCTATGAAATCAGATGATATTTTATGGCTGTATGGGCAAAGTAAGACATTTACTACACTGGCTCATTTCAGGACTACATTAGACTAAAACTAGAGAGTTATGCATACAATTGGTTCTAAATGACTGCATTAATCTATAGATTCTGCCTGTAGAAGAAAAAATGCAAGTGTTAACATTCACATTTATGAAACAGCTTGAAATGTCCACAAGATTGGTCACTCTCCTACAACCAGATTCACATATCCCAAAAATAGAAGTTATGTCCTTACCATAACGTTCCATGTGGAGTGTTCATCTCGCCTTTGTTCTTACACATGGGTTCGGAGCCGATCCTCGGCTCCGTGTGCAAGCTCTGCATCGAGAAGAAGCTCGAGACAATCTAATACCCACAATCCCCCTCTGCCTTTACCTCAGATCTAGTTTGCAAGCAAACCAGTAGCCAGAGAGAGCACATTCATGCTTACATCACATATGCACAGAAGTAAGAGTCTATATATATATATATATATATATAGACACATACACATATATATACATGTCAACTATATACACAACAACTGCAAAGCAGAAGCAGAATGCCCCAGGCCAGGCACCAAAACTGAACGTTCTTCCTAAGGGCGGGAGGGTGGGAATGTAAGAACAAAGGCGAGATGAACACTCCACATGGAACGTTATGGTAAGGACATAACTTCTATATGTGATAGTGTTCAATCTTTGTTCTTACACATGGGTAGCGTCCCTAGCTCCTTGTTCCTGAGGAACTCACGGAAGGACGTTCTTGAGCACAGTGGAACCAAAGGTTGCCCTGTCCCTAGAAACCTTGTCTACCTTATAATGAGAAATTAATGTATGTGGCTTAGACCAAGTAGCAGCCGCACAAATAGCGTCTAGTGGTAGGCGGGCTGCATGAGCCAGGGATGTAGACACTGACCTTGTGGAATGTCCTTTGGGATTGTGCAAAAGAGTTTGATTTGAAGAATCATAGACATAGATGATACAATCCGTTAACCACTTAGAAAGAGTTCTTTGTGTAACCGCTACTTCTTTCCTATTATCAGCAAAGGCTACAAAAAGTTGATCAGTTTTTCTGTGATCTTTTGTTCTATCCAAGTAAAACCTTAGCTGTCTGTGAACATCTAATTTGTGCAACATATACTCCATTTTGTTGGAGTGATTCTTGAAGAAGGTGGGTAATTCAATGGACTGATTAATATTATTAATAGAACAAACTTTAGGAAGGAAGGATGAATTAGTTCAAGAGAAACTCTGTCAGAGTGAAAGATCAAATATGGGTGCTTAATGGAGAGCTTGAAGCTCAGATACTCGCCTAGCGGATGTAATGGCTACCAAAAGAGAGTCTTCCAAGACAAAAATTTCAATGGGCAAGAGGAGGCTGGTTCAAAGGGGCAACATTAATTTAGATAACAATAAATTTAGACTCCAAGGTGGCGTAGGAGATCTAATTGGTGGTCTAATATGAAAAGCCCTTTTAAAAGGCTTTACAAAGTCTGTGGGCCATAACAGGAGCCCACATTCTTCCACATGGAAATTAGAAATGGCAGCCAACTGAACTCTTAATGTGGCAGGAGAAGCACCCTGATGGAACAAGTCTGTTAAAAACTCTAATATTTTATTCAAAGGAGCTATAAAAGGATCCAATTGCTGTGTATTAGAATACAAATCGCTTCCATTTACTAGAATATGTTTTAGTAGTGGAAGCTTTATGAGAAGCCACTAATATATTCTGAACTGCAGGCGAAAGAAGATCAGACCTGGCTAAGTTGGGAATTGGAGCAGCCAAGCTGCTAGATGGAGGGACAAGAGCGGGATGGGGAGCCCCTGACGAGTGAGTCAATAGATCTGGCTCTGGGTCCAGGATCCAGGGTCCCCGAATGCAGTGTGTCATCAGGAAGGGAACCAAATTTGACGAGGCCAGAATGGGGCAATGAGGATTATTGTCCTGTGTAGGTTTCTGGCTTTCTGGAGAAACTTTGATATCAGAGGAAAGGGAGTCAATGCGTACAGTAGTCCCGTGGCCAATCGTGAATCAGTGCGTCCCTGGGGACTTCCCTGGAGGGTAATAGGGCAAAGTAGCTCCTGCATTTGGCGTTCATTGGAGACGCAAACAGATGAAAAATCTTTTTCGCAACTGACTGTTTTAGGGACCACTCGTGCGGTAACAGAATTGCTCTGCTCAGCCTGTCGGCTATGACATTGGATGACCCCGGGATGTGCGTTGCTATCAGAAAGCGACCCGTGGACTCCGCCCATTGCCAGATTCTCATGGCCTCTCTGCATAGCTGATAGGACTTGGTTCCCCCTTGCTTGTTTATGTACCAGACTACCGACATGTTGTCCGTCTGAACTGCAATAGTTCCCAGAGGAAGAAGGGGAGCAAAGTGTTGCAACGCTAGAAACACTGCCCCCAACTCTAAAACATTGATGTGCAGATTGTACTCTAAATTGGTCCATTCGCCTTGGACTGTCTGTCCCTGAAAGATGCCCCCCCACCCTATCAGGGACGCGTCCGTGGTCACCGTAACTGTAGGCGTGGGTAGCACAAATGGTCTCCCCTTGGAAAGATTGCACATTTGGAGCCACCAGTTTAGATGCGTTTTGCATGTGTTCGTTATGAGAATCTCGTGTGTTAGAGGTAGTTGTTGGAACGACCATTGCGCAAACAGTAGCCATTGTAGGACTCTCATGTGCAGTCTTCCCAAGGGTATTGCTATAAGAGAAGCCGACATGAGTCCCAAAACCTTCAGTACCAGTTTTGCTGGGGATTTCCTGGACAAGAGAAGAAGACGTATGTGAGTCTGAAGTGAAAGTATCCTTTCTGAAGGAAGTCTTAGAATTAACTGATGTGTATCTAATTCCGCTCCTATGAATAAGTTATTTGTGATGGCTGTAGTAAGGATTTTCCAAAGTTTACGGAAATTCCTAGGTGAATACACAGTTGAAGAGTATAGTCTCTGGCCTGTACTAGTTGACGCTGGGTGGTGGCAGATAGGAGCCAGTCGTCCAGATACGGAAACACCTGGAATCCTTGGCGTCTCAAGTGAGACGCTACCACTGCCATGCATTTGGTGAAGACCCTGGGGGCTGAGGTCAGACCAAAGGGCAGGGCTCGAAATTGAAAGTGACTGGCACCCAGCCGGAAGCGCAAATGATCTCTGGATGCCCTGGCCATTTTGATGTGGTAGTATGCATCCTTCAGATCTATTGAGCACATCCAGTCGTCCTTCTGTAAGAATGGAAGGATCGATTGAAGCGTGACCATTCGAACTTTTCTTTCTTGACGAAGGTATTGAGGTCGCTTAGGTCCAGAATGGGCCTCCAGTCCCCTGTTTTCTTTGGAACTAAAAAGAACCTTGAGTAAGTCCCGAATCCTTGCTGGTCCGCTGGGACTGGTTGGATGACTCTTTTCTAGCAGCTTTGAAATTTCTATAGCTGCTGGCTCTCGCAGATGGGGCGTACATCTGGGAGTCTTTTCTTTGGAATGGGATGGGATAGAAAGGGTATATTGTAACCTCTGGTAACCACGCTTTTACCCACTTGTCTGTAGTTATGTTTTGCCAGGCCTGAGGGTATAAAGCTGACTGCCTCCAGAGCAGGACAGTCGGGCCTCCTCTCAGGAGTGCTGGAAAGGTTTACCAGGAGTGTATCCCTGTCACCTTGATTCTGCGGACCCCTCTGCCGCCAGGCGGCGTCTTCCACCTCTGCCCCTCCTCTGCCTCTAGAAGGCATCACCCTGTGTGCCTGGGAAAGATCCTTGGGGTTTCGAAACCACATTTTTCCACCACGTTGCCCTTTGGGGTACGGTTTGGTTGGGGTGGAAAAACGGACTCCGACAGCAGACAGAGTCTTTCCCTCCTGCTCACACCGGGTAAGGGTCTCCTTTACTTTGGGGCCAAAGAGAGTGGCACCGTCAAATGGGGCGTTAGTAAAGGAAGACTTGAAGGCTTCCGCAAATGAACATAAGCGCATCCAGGATTGTCTGCGAAGAGCAATCGCTGAAGCTGCTGCCCTACTCGTAAGAGATCAGCCTCATGGACGAGTTAACAATGGATGTAAGGGTATTAAGTTGCGCTGTCACTTTCTCTGAGACAGCAGCATCTGTAGTACCCTGGAGGGTATCTCCCAACTCTTTGACTAGATCCCTCTGTAGTCGTAAAGTGGGTCAAATAGTTCAGGGATCGCATGGAAAAAGCCGCTGAACTAAAAATGCGCTTCCCATACCTGTCCATAGTCCTAGAATCTTTATTAGGGGGATGGACAGATGAGGAAGATTCCGACATCTCCTTTTTCGTGGCCGCTGCCACCACCATAGCGTCCACTGGAACTCCTTTTGTTAAGTAAGTCTTGTCCTGGGGTGCAGTGATATACTTATTGGATTTCCTTGGGACTGGTTCCACTGTGTCAGCACGCCCTTGAGCAATAAGTTCCATTAATTGTGACCCAGGAGGAAGAAGGGCGAGCACCGAATGCCTTCAGCAAGACTGACTCATCCTCAGAAGGGGGGAGGGACTGCCAGTCACCTCTCTGTTTCAGGATCTCCAATATGTCAGAAAAAGAGACATCTTCTGAGGGTGACTTAGGGGACCCTTCTGACTCATCTAAGTCAGTATCGGATGTCAGGGATTCTTGTGGAGAATCCAAGTGTCTCCTCTTACACAATCTTTTCCTAGGGACTTCTTCGTGGGGAGCATCCGAAGAAGCCTCCGAGAAAGGGGCACCCTCCAGGGGTGGCTGAGACACCGTGCTCGACGCTTGGATGTGGCCGTGGGTGCAGAGGAGGATAACGGCCCTTTGTGGGGAGGAGAGGTTACTTCCACTGATGTGGTTGTCTGGGTAGACAACACCTTCCTCATCAGATCGAAAGCCCCCGAGTCGAAGAATCTCCCAGTTCGAAGAAATGGGAAGAATCAAACAGGCAACGAAGGCACCGACCCGAGGACGAATCGATCCGCGCCTAGGCCCCGAGGGGAAGGGTCAGAACGGTTCGACTCCCCCGGAACCAAGGACAGATCGTCGGCTCCGGTGAGACTCGGGTCCCCACGCAGGTCGAGGTGAGAGGAACAGACCGAGAGAAGGACGGTTCTGGACCCGAGGGCTCCACAATCAGAAGATCAACCTCTTCCGGCTCCAAAGACTCGATAGGTCTCGGAGGAGGAATGGATGGAGACAATGGGAGGCCTTCAAGTTTCGACACCAACTGGGTGGAAACTGAAATAAGTTTGGATAGGGCCGAATGCTCCAATAACTTCTGCACCACACGATCCACATCGACATCGGAGAGCTTAGAAGAACGGGTCGAAGGAACCGAAGACAGAGCCGACCTCAATAAAGTCGAGGGAGGGAGCTCCATCACCGGTTCCAAGACTCGAGGCTCAGGAACCGACACCAGTTGAACACAAGTCTGTGGAACCGGTGATCTAACTTTACTAGAAGAGCTCGGAGCCGATGACTTGGGCTCCGACGTCTTCGATTCCTTCGAGGATTTGGATGCCTGGTCTGAAGCATCCAGAGCCTCATGAAAGGAAGGTTTTAACAACCCTCTGTCCATGAGTTTCCTGCGCCTATCTGTCATGACCCTCCCACTAAAACAGTGACAAATTGAACAGTCCTCTTGTAAGTGGAGAGGGCCAAGGCAGTAGACCACAGGAACTATGGTTGTCAGTAACTGACATTTTTTGGCCACACTGACAACGCTTAAAGCCTGATTTAATTTTGTCAGACATTTTTCAGAAGAGAGAAAAGTCAAGCCCAGTATAAAAGACAAATCCAATGTAAACAAGTCAAATCCGATGGGTATGTCAGTCCGGTTGTCAAATTTAGAAAGGGATAGTAGGCCCCGAAAACTCTAACTAGATAAAATAAATTTAGAATTCTACCTACACACACACATACACTAAGTATACCTAACGGTACTTTCAGAACAACTTTTTCTAAAATATAACAAAAAAAATTAAGTTATATCTTATCTGTAGATGCTCAAGCTAGCTCCCAGGCAAACTAGATCTGAGGTAAAGGCAGAGGGATTGTGGGTATTAGATTGTCTCGAGCTTCTTCTCGATGCAGAGCTTGCAGCGGCCGAGCCGAGGATCGGCTCCGAACCCATGTGTAAGAACAAACGGCGAGATTGAACACTATCACATTATTGTTTTACTTGCAAAAGCACTCAAAAGCTTCTCAAAAAGGTGCTGGTGCCTAAAAAGCAGGTCTTAGAACAGACAAGAATATAAATCAAATTCTCATGGTGTGCCAGATAAGTAATGTGAGATGTAACTTATTCCACATTTGACCAACAAAGTTAGTTAAAAGAAGAAATGCAAACTCCAGTGTACAAAATATATTTTCTTGCAAAGGTTAAAAAGGACAATCAGTACTGGTATGCAGTAACTATACAAACCAGATCATACTAGTTTCTCCTATTCCTGCATATGTAGAAACAAACACATTAGCAACCTTTTAAATATTAAAGTATTTAAAGCATTTACTATATTACCAATCATGAATGCAAGTCCATCTTAAATGCATTATGAATGTAGCAGTGTGCAATGTTTTTGCACAATTAGTGGAAATGTACTTAGGTTAAAAAAGTGTATGAAATGCTAACAAATACTTGGGGTAAAAGCAATAGTGTGTAAAAATAGAAAATACCATAATTGAACTACGACTTGTATATTTAGACTGTATTTTAGTAATGGAACACGCACAAATCTGCTATCTGGACAGAACGATACAGTTGAGATTGGACAACTTCAGCAATTGCAGAGATAGACCAAGGGCAGACTTGAGTGCTGGTCTCCAAGACTGCCAGGCCAAGGGCCTAAGTTCTCCTACTGACTGCAAGGCTAGGCAATAAGGGACTGTATGTTTGTTTACCCTTGCAACGTCTTTTAAGACTGCCTAAGAATGTTGTCCTCCAGCTGTCATCTTCTCATCTGGATGGGGGAGTGGATTTAAAGTACTGTGATACTGCAAATCAGCTTGCAGAATGAAGAACATAATAATTGCTCAACACTGTACTCCTGGACCCTGTACAGCAATTCATATAGTTCATGAAGGGGTGCAGCCAGGCTGTGAATGCAGCAGTAAAATTGCTGATTGCAGTTAGAATGCTGGCACACTGTTATTGGTACAGCACATAATGCCAACACTCTAGATTAATAATAAGCATGTTTGTGAGAGACCAGAGTGAAAGAGAACAGTTGAGCATCTCAGAAGACACAGATTTTCTCTGCAGAGCAAGAACGACCAGCTCTGCTGCTTCACTGCCTCCTGAATGACTACCAGGAGTAATGAACCCAGTGTCACATTACCAAGATGAGGGTGCTGCTAATATTAGGATATGCTCACAGTGAAGTACATCACCTGCATGTGACTTTTCTCCAAACAACAAAAAAATTGTGGTTATACACAACTAAAACTGCACTGCACACTACTGCATATACTGTACAGCTAGATACATACTTTCCAGGGGATCAGGCCAATCTAACTGCAATCAGCAATTTTACTGCTGTATTCACCACCTGAAGGTGCTACTGTATGGAAATAAGCCTATTGTCTGATGAGGAGGAGGTAGAAAGTAAGGAGATGTTGTGAAATAATACAGTTCATATAAGCAATGAAAAAAGCAAACAGTACGAATCTTTGTTTAGAAGCAAATGATCACTAAATTTAAGTGATTCAAGAAAGTGACTGGATTTATCCACATTTGATTAATGTTTAAAAAAATTGTTATACTAAGTTACATACTGCAAATTATTAGTTGGGTTTTCAAATTAAGTAAGTTTCAGCTCTTTGAGGTATAATAATAATAATACCACATGCAAAATTAGGTACAATACAATTATGACAACGTTTGTACACTACTCAAGGTAGTTCACAGGTTTGTTTACTGTACCTGACTGCAGAGTTAACTCAGACACTGTATCCGCAGCAAGAAATGAAAAGAAAACAACAATCAGCAAAAATGGATGTTTAAACTTGGAGGAAAGTGCAAGTATTAAAAAAAAAATATATATATATATATATATATATATATATATATATATGTTTGCTGTGTGACTAAAACTTAATCTTTAAAGTTAATGGTGACAATGCTGTCTTCTGTAATTATTTTCATCACATAACTCTGAACACACTTTTTGTTTACAAGTATTACATGCTATACACTCCAACTCAATCGTTCACAAGCACAGAGCAGTGTGGTAAAGCAATATCCATGGAGCCAAACTACATACTTCAAGAATAAACTCCAACCATCACAGTGTCAACAAAGAGGACATAGTGCTACACATGATGTGGTATTTCTTCCAGAACCGGTCTGATTTCTTTCTGATTTACCTCATATAGCTAACCACAGCAAACCACATAGCAGCAAGCTTAGGGTACTGAAAAGGAGAAGCTTAGATATATTAACATAACTACATTCCCACTTAATGCCATTACCCAAAAAACAAAACCATTAAAACTATTCTGTCATGTGTTTAGTGTGGTCTTCAGGTAGACACATTCTATTAAGCCTCAGGTGTGGTGTCAAACCAGATATTGGACGGCGCAGTGGTGCAGCGGTAGCATTGTTGCCTCACAGCAAGAGGTTCTCCACTTCGATTCTAGGCTGGGGTGCCTTCTGTGCAGAGTCTGCAAGTCCTCCCTGCATTCGTGTGGGTTTCCTCTGGGTGCTCAGGTTTCCTCACACGTTACAAAGACATGTGTCTGTAGCATTTCTCCCCAGGCCTCTGCTGAAAATTGTCTTTGTTCCAAGTCAGACTTTCCTGGTTAACAAATGTTAAGCAAATAAAATATGCAAAATAAGAGTATAACCAGACTACATGCTAAAACAAGATGGTATAAAAAAAAGTCAGATGATTCCCAGACTGAATTCAGAAAAAAAAGTAGTTATTTGATGGCACTCACCAGACCAGTAGATTTTCAAATAAATGAATCATTGTTGCAGTCCATTCATAATACAAATGGGATAAGCTGCAGGTGTAAGTCAGTCTTCTGTCCAAATCTAAAGAGCTGTCATGCATTCCCCATGGAGGTGTTAAGCTATATCCCACCCTGTGGCTATAGGCAGCATCATTTATTTCTTTTGCAACAGCAAAAGAAGGCTGTCATAAAAAAATGTTCTTTCCAGTGCCATGGCACAGGGATAAAGCCCAGACCATGCCACAGGTGACCTGGGATGTATTAGCATCTAAGGCGTCTAAAACACAGGCAGAGAAGGATAGGCAAGCCTGTCCTGGGATGGGAAGGAGGGAGGGCCATGTGCACAGGGCACATGATGCAGTTGGAATTTTCCTGTCTGAGGCTGGGAAACAATTGTGAAGTGCTTCCTGAGGGCGGGTGGGGCGGCTTGCCAATGTCAGCTCTTTCAGGAAGTGAGAGGCATTTCTTTGCAGTACACCCCACTGCATATCCTATCCATGGGATGTTACTAGTGACTTGTGGGTGGGAAAATTAGGTAAAAAGACTCTGGGCAGCAATATGACAGGCTCCTGGGGCACCTTGATCTCTTTGCCAGCCTGGCAATTACACATAAAGTCCAGGTGATGCTAATAGAAGTACGCAGACCTGGTGAATGAGGAGAGGCACTGGGTTTATCGATGATCTGTTGCAAAAGCAAAAAAGATCTGAGGAAAAAATGGTTCTTGATTCCAATTTAAGACCCAATAGAGTGTGAAATGCCCCGATAAATGCCTGGTGTCACAGAAAAGTATGAAACTGATGTCATTAAGAACAAGAGAGGGTAATCATATCATCAACCTAACAGGCACCACCACCACCAAAGAACTTAAAGGTATACCTGTTTAAACCACACAAACGTACAGCCAGTTTTACTATGCAGAAGCATAAACCCCTATGACCCAGAACACTAGGGATCAATTTACAGTCCAGGTGCTGAAGGATATGGTTTTGTGGGATAAGAATTAACAGCTAATGCCTGCATGCCCCATGCAGACGGAATGAACTGTAGTGTTGATCTGCAAATGACACGGGGCGGTTCACTTTGGTGGAAATGAGAACGTAACACCAAATTACAAAAAAAAAAAAAAAAACAGTATGTGCTTGTCCTTGCCAAGCAATACACAACACTGCAGCTGGCAAATTGCATGTTTTATGACAGAAAGCATGGATCAAGAGAAGAGGACTGCATGCCTCCCTTAAGTGGCAGACAACAGCCACCAGAGCAGGGGAGGGGGGGAGGTTGAAGCAAGAAAAAAGTTCATGATAATTGCCTAAATGACTGCCGTGAATAGGGGAAGCTGATATCAACCAAAAAATAAGGAGAAAACATATATAATGTAGGAAAGCAAACATCTGATTCCTTGGGTAGCACCAGGAGGGAGGAGGATGGGAGCTCCTATTGCAGCAATGAGCCTTCTGTTCAGACAACTGCATCTATAGTGACTATTCCTCTTATAACCGTACTACAATCATAAGGATCATTACAGTACTGAATTCATAACATAAATGCAAGAGTACCAAACATTGTGGGATTTTAATTCCACACATGGTTGACAGAATACAGCATGCCTTGTAATACTGCACTTAAAAAAAAAAAAAAACAAAAAAAAAAAAACACTACTTCAGAGTTAGGTATCTAATCTTTAATACTGAAAAACGTGTGGGTGGAAGTCCAAGTGTCTATTTCCCACTACTCTAAAAAGAAATATTATTTTAGCCACTATACTCCATTCTTTCCCCCATGGTCATAAAACCCCCAGTTTTGTTATGGCTGCTTAATTTCTCCAATCCCTTGGACACTAAAATAAGCCAAGTAAGACTCTCACCAGGCTAGATAAGGAAAAGGTCATGGTCAGCTGTCTGTCAGGTGCCAGGATACACCATATCACACATGCACTCAAGTCTCTCAACACCAGGTACTGTTATGACTCTGTCATGGTCCATGCTGGTGTGAATGAGTTGAGATGTACCTCTCTGGACTATATGAAGATAGACATGACTGAGCTCTCAGACTGTGTCTCAGGCAGGTATGTCTTTAGTCTTAAGCAGCATTTTACCTTCACCTAAGATAATGTGTCAATACAAACAGAAAATAACCACCTTCAATAATTGGCTTAGCTTCTGGTGTCATTCTAAGGGGATCCATTATTTGTCAGCCTGCAATGACATGATCAACAGACCTCGAATCTTTGCCAAAGATGGTCTTCATCTGTTACTCCTGGGATTTCAGCTATTGGCTAAGGCTCTTGCCACTCCCATAGTGCCTTTTTCAGGCAGTGCCTCAAGGACACATTTCCCAACGTAAAAACTCCATCTAAAAACAACCTCAAGTTTATGCTGCCAAACACTAAGAGTCTCAACACAAAACTGCACTCACTGGAAGCTATCCACACCTTGGAAGACGTAGACATTTGTGCAGTCACGGAGACCTGGTTCAAGGCTGTGGAGAGCACCCCAGCCATACAGGGTTACACCTCCTTCCACACGTTCAGACCTCAAACTGAAAGCATGAAAACTAAAGAAGGCAGTATATCAATATTCATTAAAGATAAATACACTTCCAGATTGATTAAACAGTATAATTCCAACACACAAGTGATTTAATGTTCAAACACAGCAAAAGGAACACACATCCACAAATAACAAATGCTGATAAAAACACTTCCCCTTACGTTTTTGTCTCATAGAACTTTATCAGATGGGCAAAAACCTCATAGTTATCTAGTTAAATAACTAATATATTAACAAATGATGAACTAATATATAAACTAATATATAACTAATAATTAATAAATGATGAAGTTCTATGAGACGAAGCCTAAGGGGAAGTGTTTTTATCAGCGTTTGTGTTATTTTTGGATGTGTGTTTCTTTTGCTGTGTTTGAACATTAAATCACTTGTGTGTTTGAACCGCTGGTCTCCGGTGCCTAATTCTGGATTACTCATTACGTTTTGGGCACTTTTACCACATCTTTGCTGTTAAACAGTATAATTCCCTGGAGACACTTCAGGTGCAATTAACTGTTAGTAGGACACATATTCAAGTCACTGCCATCTACAGGACCCCCTCCATGAATTAGGACACCCACTCTGCCTATTTGGATCTACTTGAATCTATCAAGATACATCCAAACACCATGGTTTTGGGTGACTAACTATCCATCCACTGACTGGGTAAATTACTCGTGCTCAAACTCACTTGCCCAAAGATTCCAACACTTCATTTACTCCAATACCCTGGACCAGCTGGTTGTCACCCCCACAAAGGGTGCAAACATCCTGGATCTGGTGCTTACCAATATGGGAGACAATTGCAGCACCCCTACTGTGAGGTTCTCTCTGGTCATATCTGAACGCAAATCGGTCTCATTCAAAGTAACTATCAGAACTAACCCCCCCCCCCCAGCAGCAACTAAACTAAAAAAGTTCTCCTAAGCAGATTATAACTTCTTACTGGATGATATAAACAGCTTCACTGCACCTCCTCCCTCAGAAGGAACTGGCAACTATGCCAAGCTCTATACCAATGCTTTATACAAACAACTGTATAACTGCACTGACTCGGCCATACCTGAGAGGACCAAAACAAGCTCCTCAAGGAAGAGCAAACTTGCCTGGTGGACATCTGCTATTAACAGGCTTTACAATAAGAGGAAGAAATTGCTGTCTAAGACTAAGAGGGAGCAAGCCTTCTTAAACTGGAAACACTCCATCCTTAGCTTAAACAAGCAAATAAGACTTCTTGTGAAGTCCTCCAAAGCAAACTATGAGTCAAAATTAGCTCCCTCATCAAAGTACAACTAGAAGACATTCTACAGTTACATCTGTAACCTAAAAGGAAAGGATCACATTTTTGCAGAACTGGTAGTTAATGATAACATATAAATTGAGCCGGTGGACATACCTAACCTGTTGGCTGACAGGTTCTGAGAAAACTTCACTCCCCTATCCCCCATGACATCCCTACTACCTGTCCCCTACCGTGTATCTCTAAAGAGCAGGTTATAAAAGCCCTCTCTAAGGTCAAAAACACAGCATCTATGGGACATGTCAACATCCCAGGCTGCATCCTACATGGGCTCCAACATGCATTAGCTACCATTGGGTACTCTTTTCAATCATAGTCTAAGCACCATCTTTGAACCAGCTAAATGGAAAACAGCCACCATTATTTCCTTGCAAAAAGATGGTTTCCACTGACCCCGGGAACTACAGACCTATTAGTCTGACTACCCTTATCTGCAAGGCCATGGACTGAATCATCATGGACTTAAGCAACAAATATATAGGTAATCTCCAAACACTTGACCCTACTCAGTTTGGATTTGTCAAAGGGAGATTATGCCTGTTAAACCTGGTGGACATCTTCGAGACAGTCACCAATGGACGAGGGGAAATCCCACTCAGGCATCATTGACAAACTCACCACACTAGGCATCAACCCTTATATCGTTAGATGGGTCGCTAACTGGCTCACTGATAGAACTCATAGTCAAAACAGGGAAATCCATTTCCAACAGCAGACCTGTAACCAGTGGTGTTCCACAGGGATCAGTCCTGGGATCTCTACTGTTTGGAATCTATTTCCCACAGGTACAAGCAAAAATTAAGGTCTGTGGCTGACAAAGTTTGCTGATGACTGCAAACTGGGAGTGGTCATAGAATCTCTAAATGATGTCAACATCCTATAATAGGGTCTTACACAAACAAATGATTGGTGCCAAAGTCATAGCCTTCAACTTAATGCAAACAAATGTATTATCATTCCTTTCGGTACAATCGATGTTACTGCTAAACTACCACATCAATAGCAATACCTTAAGTATGCACTCAGTGATGAGAGTCCTGGGCACACAGGTTGACAGCAACCTTACCTTTGACCACCTTGTCTCCAGAGTGGTAAGAAGAGCATTCTACATTGGTCATCTCATAAGTAAGGGCATTGCCTACAGAAAAAAAAGTTACAATCTCTCTGTGCTCTTCCCTCATCAGGCCAATAATTCAATGCAATGCCCCTTTTGTGAAGTATCTTTCTAAAAACCTGCAGCAACTGGAGAAACCGCAAAGGTCCCCAACAAGGAAAATTCAAGGTCTTCAGCATCTGTCCTATGGAAATCGTCTGAAATCACTGTCACTTTATTCTGTTTCATACAGACTACTCAGAGGTGATCTCTGCCTTGCATACAAGGCAATCTCTGAACCTGCGCTACTGGAAATGCTGCATATCCATAAGTCAAATGGTATACGGGTTACTCGCTCTAAAGAAGAGCTTAACCTGGTATGTGACATTAACAAAACCTGCTGGTGGGATAGATTTGTCTCCCAGAGGTTACTACACATTTGGAAAAGACTCCCATTTCATGTCAAACAGAGCACCTTATTGCCCCTCTTCAAGCACAATCTGGACGATTGGATGGGTGACCATAAATTCACCCTGGGGGTTCCAGCTGTGTCCCTCTTGCACAGGGGCAATAGGAGCGGATTGTGGAAATAAGGGTAAGAACTTTGCTAGGCTTGTAAGGGCCCCAGGGCCATTAGCCTACTAACCTCCTGCAATCCTATGATCCTATAAGTATCATGACCATTATCCAAGCAAGGAATAAGTGTTTTTTTTATTTTCCAGGAATGCTCCTACAGTCCCCCCCCCCCCCCCAATCCTACAGCCACTGTGAATTGGCTGCTATGCTTAACCTTTAAAAGTACATACACCTTCACACATGTACCCTCAAGCTAAACTCTACACTCATTGGCAGGTCGAAAGCTCTACATCTCTAGTACAGCAGCTGCAATCTTGACCTTCCATGTGACAAGCCTCTATCGACCATTTCCCTCCCTCCCTCATGAGGGATGAGCTGGAACTTGTAGCTCACCCTCATCCCTCCCTGGCCAACAACTACGCCATTAACTGAACTTAGGTGTGTGGGACATAGTCAAGGTCAAAACCTGTACAAAGATGAGCTGTACAGTCCAAGATGTTTTCAAGGAAGAACAGAGTGGTAGAAACTTTTCTGGTGGAGTGCATTTTCAACTGCCTAGCCAAGTTCTTTTTAATTTTACAGTATAATGGGTGAAGCTAGCCAAGAAAAAGCATTTGCTTAGGTACAGGTCAGACCTATTTCCTTAGCATAAAAGACTGAACAACTTGTATGTTAGAAGTCCTTGGTTCCATTTTCCATTGCTACTTTATTATGCAGTCATGCAAAATACTCTCTCTACTTCTTTCTCAGGACTGGAGAAAAAAACTGGTAAATTAACAAAAGGATTCAAATATGCTTCACCTACATTTAACTGAATCACTGAACTATGAGGAACTTGATATGCTATGCTTCTATATTTAACTGAGTCAATGAACTATGCGGAACACTCCATCAGCAGATGTACACTGAAACAAGCATTTATCAAAGACAGTGAAAACATATTAAAATAAGCAAGCTTACAGGGGAGAAATCCTCCCATTCCCCATATGCCCATGTGGATGGGTGGGTGTGGGGTGGTCTGCCCTCCACACTACTCTCACATATACTAACTTATACTAACTTAACAGTCAAACATGGAGGAAAGAAATCAGCTACATACAATCAGCAAGCCTGCTGTTCCTGCTCCCCCAATCTTTAAACCACCATAAAATTCAGAAAAAAACAAACCTCAACCAGAAAGGCCACCCCACATATTACACTAAAGGAATTACCATTATATCCAAAATGAATTAAATAATCAGAAAGGACACTAAAACTAACTTCAACCACAGACAACCCACAAAGTCATGCAAAAAACAATTAAATAACTTGTCATGTTAAATAAAGGAGAACCTCAACATAAAATTCACTTATTCTACAAAATTTAAACAAACACAACACAACAAGCAAAGCCTCAAAGTCAGTAGAGGTGAAACCTTCAAATATAGTTCTGACACCACCTTCGGTGTGAAAAATAATTTTGTCTTCAAGAATATCCTGTATTAGAGGAAGGCAGTATAAAACTTTCTGTACACAAGGGCCTGCAAATCAGAGTCAACAGCTACAAGAAAAGGGGTTCAAAAAGAGGCAGAATTAAGTGGGTCTATGACAATGTTCAGGTCCCAAACCCAGGAGAGGAACCATATAAGAAGTCTGAAGTGAAGAGCCTCATTCAAAATTAATTTAGTTTATGTTTTCACTGGAAATAATGGACTCCGTGGGATACAGGCAGAAACAAATGAAAGATGCACCTTAGTAAATGAGTAAAACTGACTTTGTTTAAGCAACTCCAAGAGCTAATTTAAGATCTGCAGCATAGGGCATGAGACAGGGACTGCTGCCTTATTTTCACACATCAATATTAGAATTCATTCCATTTGGATAAGTATGACTTTCTGGTGCTGAGTATTCTTATTTCCTTTAGTATAGTCAGGACATATGTGAAAAATAAATGGCTTTGTAGAATCAGCACATCTTCCAAACTATGAGTCACAGAGTCCTGAATCATGGTTGTGGCAGTGACCTGACCTCTGAATTTGTGCTCTGTAAAGAAGGGAAAGGATCACTGACTCAAATGTTGCCATCTGCAGAGTGGGCAAAAAATCTTTCCTTGATTGATCCTGTTTCTACCAGACAGACAATGCTTTTGTTGACAGGACTCCTACAAAGAAACACTGTATAAAAATTACCCAGATAGCAGATGTGGATCCCATTTATTTTTTACACCTTTATTAAATTATCACTGAAGATATAGGCACACATCCATTAAAAAGAAAAAATAAAACAAATTTTTAATTTACATGCATTACACATTGCATATATGTTTTCTTTCTTTCTTTCTGACAACTGTCACTCACTCCAGCATTACATATAATGTTCAATTCCTGCCTTTCCTTAAACCTCACTCCTCCTCTTGAATATTACTGTGCATGCTTGTATTGTTCCCAAAAATTCAATTTATTTCTATGTAACGTGCTCCTTCCCTTTTCTAAAGATGCCACCTCCATTTATTCTCTCTCTCACAATATTCATACTTCAATTACAATTGGTTAAGATTTTGATTTCTATTTTCTAGTAGTTGCTTTATTTCTCACTCAACAGCATTAAACTCAGTAAGAGCTTAGCATGTCTAGGCAGTTCAGATCCTGTATCCCAGCTCAAAAGAATCATTTCCTTAGTTACTGCCATGTGATCTCTCAACACTTATGAAAGAGTACTATGTAGGTGATTTTTAAAATTTGGCAATGCATTATGAAAAATATATTCCCAGTTAACTTTCTCTCTGCTACCATACCTCCAGCATTTGCTATCCAAAAGAAGGAAAAAAAATCTGAAATCTGATTAGGGTATAAAATACGGTAATCTCTCAGTTAAACGGAACTCAAGCAACCGGCAAAAAAAAAAAAAATTGAAGAAATACAGTACAATTTTCTGCCCCCCCCCCCACAAAAACATACTTTACATTTTTTAAAGTTTTACAGTTTTGAAAAGGAAGATAGGAATAAATTCTCTCTCTCCCCGCCTGAGAACAAGTCACACCAAACAAATAGTACAGGGTACAGTATTAATCAGGCTTATTTTTAATAGTAACTCTCAAGCAACCAGAAACTACAGTTAACCGGCCACTACAATCCCCATGGGTGCAAGTTAACTGCGAGTTTACTGTACCCATGCAAAAACTTTCAAGCAAAAATCCTAAACCTTCTGGACTTTGTTGCATACCTGGGAGACATGCAGATGTCCTCTCATTGTTCCTTTGTAAACTGCTCTTCCATATTCTCTTCCCAATCTTTCCTAACCTCAGGTGATTTACTCTTATAGTTATCATGCAATATCGCATGCAATATTTTATATGTCCTACTAAATATCCCTTTTTAAAAGCAACTTTTGTTCTAGACTTGACTAAAAAAAAAACGATCAGTGCTGGTCTTTCAGTTATAACTCTCCTATCCCTTTCCCTTTGCCAATACTCTGATATCAGTCTTTAACCTGCACTCCAGATCTTGCATGGTCTTATTACACTCTATTACTTTTGTCTAATTATTTGCTGCCAGTACCTTGATCCATTTCTTATTTTTCTCCAGTAAATTCAGGCCAGTTCTTCCCATTTTCTATACCCTTACTTACAGTCATCTTTATTTTCAAGATCCCCTTTCACCATTCCCATGCTGACTTGATTCTTATACTTTCTGCTTCTTTATGAATGTAATATTCTGGATGGTTCTTGTTATTCTCTTTAAGGATCTACATCCAAAATGCTACTCTATTTCTCTCCTTATTTCTTGAACTTCACACATTGCATCATCATCCTTTTTCCACTTTTATTTACAACCTTCTGCTTGTGTTATATATGAGCCTTAACTGCACTGCTCTAAAATACCCATACGCACCAGTGAATCCTAAACTACCTTCTTCTACGTGGAGGATCAACTTATTCTGCTTAACTTGGGCCCTCCTCCCTTCCCAAATAAATTAATTTACCTCTTTATTATCATCCAAAACTTCTTCTATCGTTGAAGCCTAATCTGCATATAAAACTAAAGGGACTAAAAACACTTTCACTGCTTGTATCTTACTACTCACATCCATATCCTAGAGCTTCCAGTTTCTCGTTTTTTGTATTGTCTTTTGTTTCATCTAGTCCCACACTTTAGCTGCCGTAACAGAATCCTTTTTATCCATGCACCAAAATACCTTGTCTTATCATGTTCTCATAAATATGGCTACTGTGTGTGGGTACATAATATTACAGCCTTTATTTTATCTTCATTAATTTCATATTCTGAAAAGAAATGAACCTGTCACAAAATATTCCACAACACCTTTTCTGGATTTATTAAGTACAAAATATCATAATCTGCAAATAAAGCAAACTTTTCTTGACTACAATGGTAAGCTAAATCCCAGAATTTGTGAGGCCCTTATTTTATTTGCCACTGGATCTAAATATAAAGTGGGGGTACAGCTCCCCCCACTGCCACACACACAGAAACTTAGCTGCTCAAGACTTGCAATATTGCCCCTTCCACCCAGTCTTGAAATCGGATTTACCCATCTTACTGCATAAAATGATCTTTGTTCTGCTAGGTGGACTTTCAGCCTGCAAAACCTACTTTTCAGTGTTGACAGTACATAAAACTGCCACTAGGTTTGCAAGATTGCCCCTTTTACCCAGTCTTGAAAGTCATAGGGTTTCCCCAACTTTCTGCATAAAATTATATCTGTTCTGCTAGGTGGCCTTTCAGTCAGCAAAACATACTTTTCAGTGTTGACAGTATATGAGACTGTCAATAGGCTTGCAAGATTGCCCCTCCCATCCAGTCTCAAAAGTTGTCTGGTTTCCCCATCTTATTTACTTATTTATTGACTATCTGATTAATATATGTTGATCGGGAAAGTCCACTTGGTCAGAAACCCGTTTTCAGTGGAGGCCTGGGGAGAAAAGCTCCAATTACAGATAAAAAAATATTTACAACAAGACAATATTTACAATAATAAAACAGTGTGCAAAATTTTTATACAATTTCCTAGAGATTAGTAGTACACAGTGTAGAAAGTTTTATACAATCTGGTTAGGTGTTCATAGTACACGTACAGTATTTTCAACAGCATTCATCAGATGGAGGGAAAAAGACAGTAGAAACATTCATAATAAACAGCTCATTTATGCACTTCAATACATGGCAAGTTTAGGATTTAGCCTAATAATGATTACAAAGACAAGACAGTGATTGACATACCTTAACTGATGTAGAAAAGTAAATGAAGTTCAGAGGATTTACAAAATTTTTCTGAAATCGAAAGGAGTCATATTAGTCAGCAAATTCTTAGAAACTGTTTACTGTGGTCTACAGTTCTGAGCACAATCTCAGATTTGATGGTCATGAAAGTGGCTTTTTAGGGTGAATTTAAAGGTTTTTACGGAATCAAGTTGTGTAATAGAGGGGGGGGGTAGAGCATTCCATAATATTTTTTATGGAGTGGGAGTACAAGCTTTGTCCAGCTCTCTTGTTGGGTTTGGATACGCTTAGAAGCTGTTTATTAGTAGAACAAAGACTCCAGGAGGGGATATAGGATTGTAGAATAGAATGAAGTGAAGGGTAGTTTTCTGGGTTATATATTAGTTTATGAACAAGAGTTAGTTGGGTGTAATGAAGGTAGTGGGAGAATTCAAAGCATTTCAATTCCTTAATGGCCTGGCAGGGGTGTGTGCAGCTTGGCAGGCCAGAGGCAATTTTTTTTATTTTCTAATAGCAAGATTGTAGTTTGTTACTTAGAGATGTGTGAAGGTTGATAAATATGGGGGAACCATACAGGAGGTGAGGGAAGGGAGAAGGAGGATGTTTGGCAGTTTTATTTTTGTGGGTTTATCCATGTAGACTTTACGTCTGTAGAGTTTGCCTAGTTTAAAATGTGTTTTTTTTTTATTGTCTTAAGAATATGTTGTTCGAACAATAGCTTGTCATCTATAGTAATGCCTAGTAATTCTGCGGTCTTCACTACTTCAATTTCAGTCTTGTTTTGGGAGTACATTTTAAAGTCCTGTGTAGGTGGTTTACAGGAAAATAGTAGTAGCTTAGAATTTTTGGGATTTATTAGTAGTCGTGCTTTGTTTAGCCAGGTTTCTATGATTGAGAAGCCATTTTTATGTTATTTTTAGGAGATCTAGCAAGTTGCTACAGGAAATATGATAGAATTTTCAGCATTTTGGATGAGTGAACTTTGTAGGGAGACTGCGTGGAGACTATTTATAAATAAATTAAAAAGGAAAGGTCCAAGAATGGACCCTTGGGGGACTCCTTTCTTATAACAAGATAACCAGAATGATTGTTTTGCTGTCTGACAGACTGTTGTCCATTTTTCAGGTAGTTGGCAAACCAGGTAAGGGTATGTTCGGAGCATCCTAATGTTGCTAGTTGTTCATAGACTGGTACTAGACTATCGGCCCTAGGGCCTATACAAGCCTAGCCATAACAATTCCCTAGATATTTCTTCCCACAATATTTACTTCCCTGGCTTTTTTAGTGCGTGATACTGTGTTGAAAGCTTTGGATAGGTCTAATAAGACTACTGTTGTCACTAGACTAGAGTCCAGAGCTTTGTTCACAGTATCAGTGAAATAAATTAAGGCTGTAGTAGTACTGTGTGCAGGACAAAAGTGATGTTGGGTAGGGGCAAGGAGATTATTGTTAGAGAGGTGTTTCAGTAGTTGAGTGTGTATACATTTTTCCATTATTTTAGATACTGGTAAGAGCGTGGAAATGGGTTGACAGTTATCATTGGTATTTCCACCTTTATGTAAAAGGGTTATGATGCATTTCTTCTAAATTTGAGGGATTGCGGATTCTGAGATGCATCACTTAATTAGAATACTGATGGGGTAGGCTATTGCATCGGCACCAAGTTTCAAGTATTCGGAGGGGAGGTTATCGGCGGATAAAAGCATGGTCTTAGTTTATTTAGCAATTTACGCACTAGAGAGGTGGGTACTGGTTTTAGGGAGAATATTGGAGTTACTGAGGTATTATTAGTGGTTTCTTTGGGTAGTAAAGGATGTAAGCTGGGATTCTCATGAACTGGGTTATAAGGTGCTTATCTTAGGGGGTTTCTTTGTTATTGGAATGAGGGTTCTTTGACAAGTTTAAGAATGCTGTCGATAAAGTGGGAGTTGAAAATGTGGGCTATTTGTTTTGGGTTTTTATTAGGGGATGGTGATGAGTTTTGTGTGGTCCCAGGATTAAGGACAGACTGATTTCCAGAATTTTTGGGGGGTTATTTCTCTGTGTTGTGAAAAACAGGGGTTTTTTTGGTCATGTTTAACTAATTTTTTGGCTTTGTTACGAAGTTGTTTGCAAATATATATATATATATATATATATGCAAATATATATATATATATATATATATCTGTTCTGCTAGTTGGATTCTTAAGCATGCAAAAAACATTTTTCAGTGTTGACAGTATATAAAAGTGCCATTAGGTAAACTGCTAAAACCATCTGTACCATTGAAGTTGCAGCCATATGTTATTACACTTCTAAAGCCATTTTTACTTTAATACATATGACTTTCTTACTCATAAGCAGCTTGTCCTGGCTTTAATGTATGGCTTTCTTACCCATTAGCAACTTTTTTAAACTTTCTCTGCTCCACTGTCCTGTTGAGTTATTCACATTAGTTTAACAAAACAACTCACACTGCTGTTTATATCTTCACTTACTTATCACGGATTGTTTTCCTTGGGCTAAGATAACTCCTTCTGTGAGGGGTTCTAAACCACTCCATTCACCCTCATTACACTCAGGCTTACTACCCTCCCCTACCTTCCCCCAGTTATTACTCACCCCCTTCTTATCTAAATTTATACTTAACATATCCCCCTCCCTTCCTCATTCCTCTCCCCTCATCTTCCTACTAGCCTCACCAATCCATGCTATTACCTCATTATCTAATAGCATTTACAGAAACCCCTTACAATCTTCTGTCACCTTCCCTCCAAATTTATTCTTCTCTACTTCATCACTTAATTTACTTTTTGTTGTTCTAACTTTACAGTCTATATTTTTCTTCTCCTTTTCCCCCTCGTATAATATTCACTTCATCCTCATCAGCAAGTCCTTCTTCGATATTACCCTTCCTTTCTTAATATTTACAGAAAACATAATACCCACAAACTTTTATTATACACAAAACCCACTTAATCATTCTCCTAATACTTCCTTTAATTCACAATTTCCCCCTACCACACTGTGGTATATTCTATATTTCTCTAACGGATACACTCTTTTTTTAACACCTTAACTTTTCTCCATCTCCTTAACAAGGGACTACCCTGCTTGGAATCTCCAACTAGCCATTTCCACTCTCTTCTATTTTCCCCTCACCTTCCTCCCTTCTCCTTTAACATCTTTTCCTTTTCAAGTCAACTATAATCTCCCCATAGCTACTCCATAGTCCTCTCTATCGACCATGTTACCCCTTTACATTGTCACATCTCTACTATTCATTTTATGTCACCTTATTATCTACCACGGTACTCTCATATTTTATTAACACAGACACACTACCTGCCACCCTACTTACACTCAGGCTAAACCCTCTTTCATATGTATTTTTTCAAATGTATTTAATGTCCAACCTATTCGCCTTTTCAAATGCAAAACATCTATGCATTCAGTTCACTTTGATCTAACCTGGAATAAATTCATATACTTTGTATAAAAAAAACACTAACTAATCTTAATCCTTTCTTCTCTAAAATCACTCTTCATGGTGACATCCATCCCAACCCCAGTCCCGCAGCCTCATCCATTCCATTATCCTCTTCCTTAACTCCTATACAACACTCACAAAACTTTTCCTAAATTCCATTAACATTTGTAGTATTCTAAACAAAAGTTACATAATTACAAGCATGGTTTCTTCAATATTCACCAGATATTACTATCATTAATGAAACTTGGCTAAAACTCGATTTACAAGATTCTGAAATTCTACCCCCAGCTACAATATAATTTCATGTGAAAGACTACAGATAAAAGGTGGAGGCATTGCAACTGTACACAATAACTAAGTTTCTCACCTCTCAAAACTAACATACCAACCTTCCAAAATGCAGAACTTCTTACCTCTCTTCTTCATGTTAATAAACATAAGCTTTGTATATTTGCCTTGTATATACCACCACTTAGCTTATTAGAAGAAATTCTTTGCTGGATAAAGTACAGTTGTGCAAAATCTTACCATAACAGTAGATGTCCTTCTCTTCACTGTTGCAGTACTCTTTACAATATGGATTCCCTGCCAAGGGTAGCCAGATATCCAGCCAGTACACCAAAACCTTTAGGTTGTAATAGGTACGTCACAGGTCACATGTATGCTCCCTGTACACAGGGCATAAAGGTAACACACAGATGTACCATCCTCAGAACTGCAAAGCCCCAGTAGGAACGACAGTCTAAGGATACCATGAGGTAACAAGTGCATCCAGAAGGAGAAAAGGAACAGGGGGAAGGAGGGAGTTACTACTGCAACAGTAAAGAGAAAGATATCTACTATTATGGTAAGATTTTACAGAGCTGTACTACAGTGGATATAAAAGTGTACACACCCCTTTTCAAATGCCATGTTTTTGTTATATAAAAAACAAGACCACAATAAATCATTTCAAAAATTTCCCACCTTTAATGTGACCTACAACCTGTACAATTCAATTGAAAAACAAACAAACCTGTTGGGGGAAAAATATAAAAAATAAAAAACGTACAATAAGCTGGTTGCATAAGTGTGCACACCCTTAAACTAATACTTTGCTGAAGCACCTTTTGATTTAATTTCAGCATTCAGTCTTCTTGGGTAGGAGTCTATCAGTATGGCACATCTTGACTTGGCAATATTTGCCCACTCTTCGTTGCAAAAGTGCTCCAAATCTGTCAGATTGCAAGGGCATCTCTTGTGCACAGCCCACTTCAGGTCACCCTACATTTTTTTGACTGGATTTGGGTCTGGGCTCTGGCTGGGCCATTCCAAAACTTTCTTATGGTGAAGCCATTCTTTTGTTGATTTGGATGTATGCTTGGGGTCATTGTCGTGTTGAAAAGTGAAATTCCTCTTCATCTTTAGCTTTATAGCTGACACCTGAAGGTTTTGGGCCAAAGGTGACTGGTATTTGGAACTGTTCATAATTCTCTCCAGCTTGACTAAAGACCCAGTTTCAAGCTGAAGAAAAGCAACCCCAAAGCATGATACTGCCACCACCATGCTTCACCATGGGGATGGTGTTCTTTTGGCGATGCAAAGTGTTGTTTTTGCGCCAAACATACCATTTGGAATTGTGGCCAAAATGTTCAACCTTGGTCTCATCAGACTATAACACATTTGCCCACATGCTTTTGGGAGACTTTATGTATTGTTTTGAAAATGTTGGCAAGGCTGGTTTGTTTTCTATGTAAGAAAAGGTTTCCATCTTGCAACCCCACCCCACAGTCCAGACATATTGAGAATATGGGAGATTGTTGTCACATGTAGTACACAACCAGTACTTGCCAGAAATTCCTGCAGCTCCCTCAGTGTTGCTGTAGGTCTCTTGGCAGCCTCCTTCACCAGTTTTCATCTTGTCTTTTCATCAATTTTGGAGGGACATCCAGTTCTTCGCAACGCCACAGTTGTCCCACATTTTCTCCACTTTTGATGACTGTTTTCACTGCATTCCATGGTATATAAAATGCTCTGGAAATTTTTTTGTACCCTTGCTTTATAAGCTCTCTGCGAACCATAATTTTGCTGTAGCAGGCAACTGAATAAATGTCAGAAAAATCCTACTAGGACAGCTGAACTTTATTTGGGGTTAATCAGAGTCTCTTTAATGGATGGCAGGTGTGTACCCAAGAAGACTGAATGCAGTAATTAAATCAAAAGGTGTTTCAACAAAGTATTAGTTTAAGGGTGGGCACACTTATGCAAACAGCTTATTGTACATCTTTTATTTTTTATATTTTTCCCCTAACAGATTTGTTTTTCAATTGAATTGTACAGGTTATAGATCACATTATCACATTAAAGGTGGGAAAAGTTTTGAAATTATTTATTATGGTCTCATTATTTTACATATAAAAAACTGGCATTTTAACAGGGGTGTGTACACTTTTTATATCCACTATACATTCATACATATCACTCTTGCAGTATTCTTTACATTAGGAAAAGTACAAAGCTCAGGTAAAATGTTGGGAGGAGGAAGGATCAGCAGAGCCCTCAAGAAAACCATGTAGGATAGCCCTGGCAAAACCTGCTCTAGCCCTAAAAACAACATCCAACTTACATACCAACTTGGTAAAAGTATGCAGAGAAGTCCAAGTAGCTACCTCAAGAATATAATTAATATCCAAGCCCCTGAAAAAGCACCAGAAGAAGCCACCGCTCTGCTAGCATGAGCCTTATTAGAAGGAGGAAGGCTTTTCCCATGAAATGAATAACAAAAGGAAATGGCTTTAGCAGTCCACAAAGAAATTGTTTGCTTGAAACAGTCAAACCCAAAGATCTAGGATGAAAGGAAACAAAAAGCTGCTCAGATTTATGAATGGCCTTAGTTTTATTCAAATAATATCTGAGTTGTCTATGCAAATCCAAGCTAAGAAGAACCGGCTCACTAGTAGATTGTGGAGAAGAGAAAAAAGTAGGCAAATGAAAAGACTGATTAAGAGGCAACTCATTAACCACCTTGGGCATAAAAGAAGGATTAGTATGAAGAGACACCCTGTCCTTACGAAAAATCAAAAAAGGATGAACAGGCATAAGGGTTTGCAGCTCAGACACCTGTCTGGCTGAGGTAAGGACAAAAAGAACAACAGTCTTCCAAGAGCAATGCTGTAAAGACGCTGAAGCTGCAGACTCAAAAGGAGCCTGAGTCAGTTTTTCCAAAACAAAATGTAGTTCCCAGGAAGGACAAATAGGCTTTTTGGTAGGCCTACAATGAAAGACGCCTTTAAGAAATTATTTGACCTAAAATCTAGAAGCCAAAGGGGGAGTCAAAGGCAGAGAAGCAGAAATAGCTGACAGGCAGGCTTTAACAGAAGAGTATGCTAACTCAGCATTGAGCAATTCACACAAAGACAGAACCAAATGAACTTCCACAGAAAGTGGATCAAGGTTACAAGAAAGACACCAAACAGAAAATCTCTTCCATTTGGCTAAATATAATTTTCTGGTAGTGGGTTTCCTGGCCTCCTGCAGGACCCAAAGCACATCCTCAGAAAAAAGGTGCCTAAAAGGGATCAAAAACATATCAACCACAATGTCAGTTGAAGAGTAGACAGGACGCCATAAATTGTTTTTTCTGGGTACCAGGAAAAGTCTTGAGTAGAAACCTTGTCCCTTTTCCTCTTCTGGTACCAACTGAATAGCCCCCATGCTTAACAGAGAAAGTACTTGTTTTTGGGCCTCTGCCCATGATTTGGGGGTAGGTCTGGCCACCAGCTTGGTGCTGGCAACTTGTGGAAGTGAAATATGTATTCTTGGGGCACTATATTTAAAACCCATTTGTCCTGGGTAATGAGTTCCCAGTTCTTTGCATGAAGAGCAATCTTTCCCCCTCAAATGGGCACTCAGTTGATAAGTGTTTGGAAATTTTAAAAGGACGTCATTGAGACAGCTTACCATAGGGGGGAGTCTTATTACTCCCAGATTTGGAAGTGGAGGCCCCCCACTGTTTAGTCCTATGCATACCCTGGGATTGCAGCCTGGGAGTTCTGCTGGATCTGGGTTTGGACTGAGAAGGTCTGGAAGAGGCAGGAAAGGACCAATTCTTGGAAGGCCAATGCCTACTAAATCCTCGAGGTTGTAATTGTAAAAAATCAGTTTGCATAGATTTAGCTTTTTCTTCCATCTTTTTAAGAACTTCTTCTGCCTTGTTGCCAAACAGGCGGGTCTGGTTTAGGGGGGCATCCAGTAATTTTGCTTTGACATGATCTGGTAGGGATTGCTCCTTAAGCCAAGCATGCCCTTCTAAGTACAGACTCAGTTACAGCAGCCCTGCAAGATGCAAAGTATGTTTTCCAACCTGTTCAGCTGAATGCAATAAATCCTGTAAATCCTTATTTTCAGCACAATCAGGAAACATAATTTTCTGTTTAAGCAACCCAGTAATATGCTGCTGATACTTCAACATAAGAAACTGGCAGTTTACGGCCCTAATTGACAAAGTTTCAGAAGTGTATACCTTCTTACCTCATCTATCCAGCGCCCTGGAGTCTCTATCAGAGGGGGGTAGGATTTTTGGCTGTAGTAGCTTTAATGCCCTTAGGCCCCTGTGAAATGGTCTCAGGATCTGCAGTAGGATTTTTGAAAAGGAACTTGTGAGTTGAAGAGTAGACAGGTGGGGATGGATGAGAGACCCCTTGTCTTCTGTCAGTAGGTCCACACTGTGATGTAACTTGTGATGACTGCCCTTGGCTAAATGCAGAAGAAGAGGGAACCAATGCTGTCTGCGTCAAAAGTCACCAACAAGATTTTGGGAGCATACTGTTCTATCTTGAACAGGATCCTTGGAATGAAAGGAAGGCATAAAGAAAATAGTCTTCTCTATATCACCTACATTGACTAACATACAGATTTCTCTTAAATCACGACTGGAGCAATGCCATAATAAGATACATATGCAGGTAGCCTGCCACATTAACCTCATCATTGCTGTACATTGGATGCTCTCAACTGGTTAGAATTCCCACATAAACTAGCCCATATGCAACGACTTCTGACCCATAAAATACTATATAACCCTTCTACCTGTCCTTCTATCTACTCAGTACTTCATCACTATCTCCCAAGTCGCCCTCTGTGCTCTAAAGACAAAAACCTGCTTGAAATCTACGAATCAAAAAACAAAAGTATGAAGCAAAGTTTTTACTCACACTGCATATCCAAACTATGGAGCTCTATCCCAAATTCAATTAAAACTATATCTAGCTTCCATGTATTTAAGTTCTCTCTCAAAGAATTTCTCACTAAGTCATGGTTATGACTATGCCCCTCACCTGCATGATGCATATTAACAAATATTTTACATTCCTACTAACCTAACCTCTCATACTACCTAGCTGTACATTTAAACACCTGCCCTCTCCCCACTCTTAGGGTGGACTTGTATCATTTTATTTCCTAGCATAGCAGATTACTCTTCTCATACTTATGTATATACTGATCGTCAGATTTAATCATGTTTTACTTTTTACGTTTATGCCACTGGTGTCTCTTCATGCTTTATTGTATCTATTCCACTAACAAACTGCAGGTATATATGTTTTTTTTTTTGTTAGATTTGTACTAGTGTTTTATTTGATGTTATTTAACTTTCTGGAGCTTTTCTCCATGGGCCTCCACTGATATCTATAAACAACACATAAATAAATAAGTAAACAACACCCCTGCCTGGTTCCTCTGTTCAAATACAGCCTATCAGAGAGGAACCCTCCCACCTTAATTACTGCCTCTAACCCTTCATATACTCTCATAATTAACCTTATTTTTCTACTAGTGAATGCAAAGGCTTCCATAGGCCTCAAAAAATCCCGGCTGACCCTAAAAATGCATTCTCTGCATCAAAACGACCATCAAAATCAGTATTTTCTTAAAGTCTGCTTCCCTCTGGATCATCTTTGTTCTATTAATGTTGTCAAATGTTTGCCTCTCCTCTACAAAACCACACTGATCCACATTTGTCAATTTTGGCAACACTTTTGCCATTCTCTTAATAAGTACAGGCATAAACACTTTACAATATTTTTTTTTAATGTAATTGGTTATATGAAGCTGGGTCTGAAGGATCTTTACCCTTTTTCAGTAATGCAACCACAACAGCTTTCCTCCAAGATGCTTTTGTATCCTCTCCTTTAAAAATACAGTTATAACAATTTCCAAATCTTTATCACTTACTTCCATCCTAAGATCCACAGGAATGTCATCTGTTCCTGGAGACTTCTAATGACTGATTATGCATCACCATTTTTATCTTATCTCCTCCTGCCTTAACTATTATGAGATCTGAAATACTGTAATAAAATCCCCTCTCTTTTTCTGCAGATAATTCTTCAAACTGTCGAGCAGTCCAGCAGCTGCTTTATAACAGGCAGTCCATGCATGCTGAAGTTAGTCCTCTGGTGTTGCAGGCTTTCCTAAAACTGTGGAATTTCAACAGTCTGTAGAGCAGTCAATGGCTATAACCTCCCATACCATTTGCCTTGGGTTAAATAAAACTTCTTCAAGAGGAAAATCTCCCTTCAATCCAATATGTACAGGGTGAGGAGGGGCATGAAAAAAGGGGTTCTACCTAAAAGTCTCTGCTGCTGATTATTATTACTTAAGGAGGTATACCTTTTCTCTTGGGTCTCTGTCACTGGTGCTGTCTAGTCTGACCCCTTTCCTCCCACCCCAAGTCTACTGGTTCTTGCAGAATTTCCTATGCTGCTGTTACTGATCATGTCTGGACTGTGTTCTAACAAACAAACCTAGGAATAGCAGTTATTCCAATAATACCTAAGGAAGAAACCTAGGAATAGCAGTTTTTCCAATAATACTTAAGGAACCTAGGAATAGCAGTTATTCCAATAATACCTATGGAATGGAAGATAAAACAGCTGCACGACTAACTGTAATGCAGTGGGTTATTTTTTCCTCTCCTCTAACAGCTGGAATTCTAGGTTTTATTTTTACTTCAAAACAGACTATTTTGTGGTGTGACCTCACCAGACAGGACATTACACTCGGGGGAGGGGGGGGGGGGCAGCACTCTCCCATATTAGTGAGGACCAGATCCAGTGTGTCAGTGGCAAAGCAGCATGGTCTGCTGAACATCTCCTTCCACCTTAGAATGACACCAGAAACTAAGCCAATTATTGAAGTCAGCCATTTTCTGTTGATATTGTGGCATCTTCTTTGGAAAAGGTAGAAAGCTACTCAATGCTAGGCTCATGCATGCCTGGGACACATATTCTAGGAGCACCATGATGTCTCTCTTAGTCTTAGGTCATTTACACCTACAGGAACTATGATTGAGTCTTACATACCTCTCAACCGCTTATAGGCTCATAGATTAGTACTACACTAACTGCACTTGTGGGTCATTTTAAGCCTAGCCAATTACCCCATGTGAGACTCAAACCCTGCACTTTGTGGCTGTAAGGTAAACACTTTAACCATTATGCCAACCTCCCACCCAGAGGAAATGTGGCCAGGGCATCATGGAACTTACCTTACTCTTTTCAATAGGTGCTGTGGGATCTTTTATATCCATCTGTGCTAGCACCAACTCAAGCAGATGGGGCCTTGGTTTAACATCTTATCCGAAGGATGACACACTCAAAATGCAGCACTCCATCTCTCTGCAGTGGGAGTGAAACCTACAGCCTTCTGCACCAAAGGCAACTATGCTACTTGTTGTGCTACCGGCACAAGAAATCTGGACAAAGCCTAAAATAATGGGGGGACAAGGGACCAAAAAGACAGGCATATTTTAAACATTGCTCAAATAAACTTAGAAAGTTGCTAGAATAACAGGATTTGTGTTAGCATGCATTTTCTGAAGGATATAGGTTAATACTAAGACTAGCTGCTCTTGTTGGTTATTTTAAGGTTAACCAATTTCCCTTTTTGTGCTCAAAATTGCACTTTTTTATATTTTCCTACTTTTATTTTTATTTTCCATTACCAGCCTCTTTCTATCACAATTACAACTATATTTGTGACTATATTAGTGTACTCAATATCATTATTACAATGAAACACCTTTCCATATGTTGTAAACATATGCATCACTTCTAACAATCATATGTTAACATTTAAGTAATATACATGTATTTTTCTGCTTTCTGTTATACAGGTTTTTGTTGAGCTTTTCTCCCCCGACCTCCACTGAAAATGGGTCACTTGGCCCAGTGGACTTTCCCGGTTAACAAATGTCAATAAAATAAATAAATAAATAAAATTAAATAACCTACCCCATTTATTTACAAATTGACCTTATCCATCCCATGGTTGATAATTATATATTACCCCTAGTAAGACTAAATGGGATCATAGTATAGATATGACAATACGAAGTCTGAATCTCAAATATATGTCATTATTTAGTGAAAGAAAACACAACTTTTATGAGAAAAAAACAAAAAATATAAGATGAAAATCTGGAGAGTTGAGAGGTACTTGTGGTACAATGACCTGTTATGATTTGAGATGCAACAGATTCTGCCTCATGTGGAGTTTGGCCCAAGGAATCTTTAGAATTGTGGAGGCCATAAACACACGGACTCTCAAGATCTCTCTAGTTGAGGTCAATTCTATAGGAAAACACTTGAAGTATTCCTTTAGGAAAAACTCATTCTTCTGAGGAAGAAAAGCAGTCACTGACAGAGTTGGGTAGCCAAGCCAGAAACAACAGATCCCTGGAAGGAACTAGATTTTTTTTTTTTTTGTGTGTGGTTAAAGATGAACCCCATACATTGAAGCAGCTTTTTGTAAAGTTGAGGTCTAGAAAGAGCTTTTCATTTGCAGGGGCTTGAATAAGTAGGCCATCTAAGTACAGGAAAAATGTATATTCCCTGTAGACTACAGAAAGCAACAACTAGAGCTAGGCACTTTGTGAAAACTCTTGCCCAAAGGGCAAATCACAGAACTGAAAACAATATTATAAAACAACAACCTCCTGTAATCAAACAGAACCAGCAAACATTCCACTAGATAAGTGCTCCATTGACAAATAAAAAGCAGAAGTAAAGTAATCCGAAAGTATAAGTAGTGGAGCAGACACGAAGGAGGACCAGATAAGTAAAATAAAACCACATTTTATTAAGCGAAAACAGTACACAGTAACGGGTAAAAGCTTTCACAATTAGCTTCTTCAGACCAAAATAATGTACAACAATCATTGCCCAGTTTAAAAACATCAACCTAGCCAATCAAAACACAGAAAAAAGAACAATAGGCTGCTCCTTTAGACTATTCACTTAAACACACACTTAAAAATATATAAAATACACACCAATCTAAGGAAACAGTAATGAACATGAATGAGACTTGTGCAAAAAGCACATATATAAAAATATATAATATATATATATATATATATATATATATATATATATATATATATATATACACATATATATATAAATGTAGGAAAATATAAAATGCAAAAATTGTTTAGAATATATTTAAGACATTAAAAATAAGCAGTACAATAGAACATCCCTTCACTTTTAAGCGCCTAGATCTCAACACAGGTTTTAGGGAGGTTTTTACATTCAAGCCCTTCCCCCTATCTGCCCTAAGCTGAAGAATCTCAGTACAACTTCTAATGTTGCCTTCTCGTATACTGGGGAAGGTACTGTCAATAACTAATAAACAAAGAGTATGACTGACCCCTTCTTGCATAACATGTTTGGACAAAGCATTATTACTGCAGCATACCCTTATATTAAAGAGATTTCCCTAACCCTGTCCTTGAACATCCTACCAGTTTTACCCACATAGTAGGAACAACACACTGTACAGTGAGCAAGACAGACCACATGTTTAGTAAGGTAGATGGCAGAAAAGTACAGTTGTGTACACTTACCATAAATGTAGATGTTCAAGTGTATTCACTGTTGCAGTCATTACATTTGGGTTATCTGCTTGCAGGTAGCCCTCAGTCGGCCTGATTAACAAAGTCTTGGGTCCTGCGTCGGCTGCTGTAACTTCTTCCATGACGTCAGGTCGTCAGGGGTATAAAACATGCAGCCGACGCCATTACATCAGTTATTCTGACCCCAGATGTCAGGTGCCTCCCTAACTGGGAAGCAATTAAATATAAAAATACAATGATAACCCTCCAACCAAAAAGCTTTTAAGCATAGTAAAGGAAAAGTACAGTTGTGTACACTTTCCATAAATGTAGATGTTCGAGTGTATTCACTGTTGCAGTCATTACATTTGGGTAATCTGCTGGCAGGTTGCCCTCAGTCGGCCTGATTAACAAAGTCTTGGGTCCTGTGAGGGTTGCTGTCTCTTCTTCCATGATGTCAGGTTGTCAGGGGTATAAAACATGCAGCCGACGCCATTACATCCTGTCGGTATCGTCTGCAAGATTTCCTGATTGGGATGTGCAGGTATGCTTCTTTTAAATCTAGTGTTGCCAACCAGGCATCTTTGCCTATCATAGAAAGCAACTGGTGAAAAGTCAGCATCTTGAATTTTGGAATCTCCAAAAAGGTGTTTAGAGTAGACAGGTCCACGATAGGACGCCATAAATTGTTTTTTTCTGGGTACCAGGAAAAGTCTCGAGTAGAAACCTTGTCCCTTTCCCTCTTCTGGTACCAACTGAATAGCCCCCATGCTTAATAGAGAAAGTACTTGTTTTTGGGCCTCTGCCCATGATTTGGGGGTAGGTCTGGCCACCCGCTTGGTGCTGGCAACTTGTGGAAGTGAAATATGTATTCTTGGGGCACTATATTTAAAACCCATTTGTCCTGGGTAATGAGTTCCCAGTTCTTTGCATGAAGAGGAATCTTTCCCCCTCAAATGGGCACTCAGTTGATAAGTGTTTGGAAATTTTAAAAGGAAGTCATTGAGACAGCTTATCATAGGGGGAGTCTTATTACTCCCAGATTTGGAAGTGGAGGCCCCCCACTGTTTAGTCCTGTGCATACCCTGGGACTGCAGCCTGGGAGTTCTGCTGGATCTGGGTTTGGACTGAGAAGGTCTGGAAGAGGCAGGAAAGGACCAATTCTTGGAAGGCCAATGCCTACTAAATCCTGGAGGTTGTAATTGTAAAAAATCTTTAACAGTTTGCATAGATTTAGCATTTTCTTCCATCTTTTTAAGAACTTCTTCTGCCTTGTTGCCAAACAGGCGGGCCTGGTTTAGGGGGGCATCCAGTAATTTTGCTTTGACATGATCTGGTAGGGATTGCTCCTTAAGCCAAGCATGCCCTTCTAAGTACAGACTCAGTTACAGCAGCCCTGCAAGATGCCTCTAGAGAGTCAAAACCACATTGCAAAGTATGTTTTCCAACCTGTTCAGCTGAATGCAATAAATCCTGTAAATCCTTATTTTCAGCACAATCAGGAAACATCATTTTCTGTTTAAGCAATCCAGTAATATGCTGCTGATACTTCAACATAAGAAACTGGCAGTTTACGGCACTAATTGACAAAGTTGCAGAAGTGTATACCTTCTTACCTCATCTATCCAGCGCCCTGGAGTCTCTATCAGAGGGGGGTAGGATTTTTGGCTGTAGTAGCTTTAATGCCCTTAGGCCCCTGTGAAATGGTCTCAGGATCCGCAGTAGGATTTTTGAAAAGGAACTTGTGAGAGTCAGGGACCCTGCAATATCTATCAGGTTTCCTGGGAGCAGGAGGTAAAGAGTCAGGGGTCAAGCTGGATTCTGCAAATGCATCATCAACAATGTCTAATACAGGAGGTATGGCTAAAGGCCTGTGCTGGGGCAGGAGTAAGAAATCCCTAAGCCTCTTTTTAGAATCAGAGATATCCTGACTTTCCCAACAAAAATGCTCCCCGAGAGTAAGCAAGATTTCACCAAAACAGAAATCCTCTGGGGGGAAGCAGAGGGAATGGAGTCCTCAGCATCAGAATCCTCATAGGTAGATAACGGTAAATCCTGGTCATCAGATGAAACAGAAAATTCAGAATCCTGGTCAGAAGTATCATAAACAAACTCAGTCCTAGGTCTCTTAGAGGGGGAAGGCTGGCTTCCCCCGATTGAAGTAATAAGGTCTTCAACCATTCTTATCTGTTTCATAGGCATATAGGCCTGACCATACAGTCTGGGCGTCAGTTTTTTAGGCATGGTTCCAGATTTAGGCCTTGAAGAAGAAGATGGAGTTGGTTTAATACACAAGTTAGTAGGCCTGAATACACCCTCAGAAGCCGGTGCCTGCACAGTGGCTCCGGACCCATCCAAGGTAGAGACATCCACAGGTTTCACAGTTGAAGCATCTCGCGGCAATCCAGACTCTGAATGGGTCTCAGTAGAGGCCTGCGAATCAGAAGTAGCGGGTATCAGGGGCTGCGAAAGCACCTCACTGAGTACCCATGAACTGGCGACTGGCTTAGGAGAAGCGTCGTCAGCAGCTTTGGACCTAGGCGGCCTGTCTTTGTCTTTATCTTTGCGTTTTTTCAGAATGTCAGTAGTTGGATGGCTGACCTTAGACATATCAGGATAATTGAACAGAGCGCCAAAATATTTAGAAGCGTTAATATACTGACAACAGATAGTTCATGGTTTAAATAAGGCACAAAACCGACAGCGAGGTACATCGTGGTCTGGTTCCAGGCAAGGAATACAGTATGAATGAAAATCTTTATGAGGTATTTGCTTTCCACAAGTAATGCAATTATTTACTTTTATTGACATCAGTTAAGAGCAAGAAAAAGTTTCCCCAACGGGGTACTTAGCTTTTAGATGAAGACTTTGGTTCTGAAACTCGAAAATGAAAATTTCAGGAGTCAGCCAACCAGCACTTGCGAACTGCTTCTGCTTCGGGCACCGCACAGCAAGAAAGACTGATGTAATGGCATTGGCTGCATGTTTTATACCCCTGATGACCTGATGTCATGGAAGAAGGGACAGCAACCGACGCAGGACCCAAGACTTTGTTAATCAGGCCAACTGAGGGCTACCTGCAAGCAGATAACCCAAATGTAATGACTGCAACAGTGAAACACGAAGAACATCCTTAAATACATATTTTTGACCCATATCCGGGTGGATATAAAATCCACCATCATCAATATTCTTATCATAATTACACATACCACATGGTCTAGTACAGAGTTCCTCATTAACAGTCTGCATAGGGGTATCTTCAGGTTTACACAAAATTCTTTTCAAGTTCATTTTATTCTTAAACATAAATGCATGTGTTTCTCCTATTAAACCCTAACAGCAGGATCTACAGTTAAAATGTCCCAGTTCTTCCTAATGATGTCCATAATAGAATTAATGTTAGTAGTATAAAACAAGGGTACTCTCACTTTATTCACATTCTCAGTGACCATAATATTGTCTACAGACCCATCTTCATAGGAAAAATAAGGCTGGGCCCTACTTCTACACAGGTCAGATATCTCATTCAATATAGTGTCAACCTCTCCAGGATGGTATCCCTTATCCAAAAGTCTGACTTTCATATTGGCTAACTCAGAATGTAACCCAGTATCAGAGACATTCGATCTAGACACCCTCATGCCTTGTCCCTTCACCACATTTTTAAAGACATATTGAAGGTGCATGCTACGTCTGTGAAGTGAGGTGTTTCTATAACATGGTTTCCTATGGACACCAGTATTCACCATCCAATTAACCAGCCTCTGTACTAACACATGAAGATAAGCAATCAAAAGGGGAGAACAGGACACAGTAAATTTTAGATAACTAGTAGCTCCATTAATTTGTTCATAAAAAGTTGCCAACTGATCCTCATTCCCTATCCAAATGAGAAAGAAGTCATCCACAAAATGCCGATAGAATGGAAAAATCGTGGAAAACAACTCATTGTTAATTAAATGTACCTCCTCCCACATCGCCATAAACATGTTGGCATAGCTATTGATGCAGGAAGTGCCCATAGCTACGCCATCCTTTTGTAAAATATATATCACCATCAAAAATGAAAATATTGTTTTCAAGAACAGTCTCCAAAAATAGGCACAATAAATCAACAAAATTCTCACTATATTCACTTTTTTTTGTGTCTTTCAGCTTTTCCCGGTTAGGGGGTCGCCACACGGAACTCCGGTCCGCTAATAATTGGCAGTTGATTTTTACGTACCGGCTTGCCAGGCCTGATGCACAACCTTCAACGAAGATACTCCCATTCACGCACGTCTCCACGCAGAAGACGCTCTAGCTGAGAATCGAACCGGACAGCATCTTACTGTGAGGCGACAATGCTACTGCAGCACCACCACCGTGGGTACGTGTGCTAAAATACCTCTGTACAAAGTTAACATCAACTGTGTCGGGGTGACAAAATAATACTCCATATCCATTGCTAGTGTATTGGTGAAACTATACAGGTCAAAAGGAATTGCTTGGAATCCTTTAGGACAAACCTGTTACCATCTAGGGTAGGATGTAGAAACTTCTCTAAATACAAAGAAAACAGTGGAGTACACCAACTTCTGCCAGCCACAATGGGCCACACAGGAGGTTTCAAACCATTCTTGTGGATCTTAGGTAAAAGTAACGTCTTTCGGCTTTTCCTGGTAAGGGGTTGCCACAGCGGAACTCTGGTCCGATAATGATTGGCAGTGGATTTTTTGCGGGGCTAAGTTCCCAGCCCAGCACCCAACCTTCAAAGAAGGCATATGCTCACACCTACCTGCATGTCTTTAAATTCACTCGACCACAGGGAGGACATGCAGACTCCGCACAGAAGGAGCTCCAGCCGAGAATCGAACTGGAAAACCTCTTGCTGTGAGGCGACAATGCTAACTGCTGCACTTCAGTGTACCAAAGCTATTTTTTCTAAATTTGTTTGATGAGTAGGTGGGCTGGTCCACAGACCTTTTGAAGCCATGACCAAAACAATGAGAGAGCAAGAAGCATACATTTTTTCAACAGCAGCCCAGAAGGAACACTTGAGATATATATTGCAGTAGTAGATTGGGTTACAAGGCCAGTTATGGAGGGTATGATACAGAGAAGTATAATACAATTAGTACAGATGCAAGTACAACAGAGAAAATCATAGAAAACGGTCCATAATGTATTTATGACTAATCAGGGAACATGACTTACATAGCCTGTCATGGAAAGAAGGATAAACCTGGACTGTCATAGTGAAATGTACTGAAAATAAAAAAAATGAACAAAACTGAAGTGACAATTCATACATTCAGTAAGATTCCCTCTTAATAAGCTGGATCCTGTACCCAAGGTACAAAGTTTGATTCCTTCCACCTTCATTTAACTACTGTACAAGTCTGAGCAAGTCACTTACCCAGTGCTCCTATGTTCCTCTTGAAAAGAGAAGCTTGTGCCCAGTGGGTTACCCAGCTAACAGATGTATAAATAAAATAAACATCAAAAGAACTTCAAATTAGCTGTCAAAAGTAGACACTCAACCATTAACCCACCAATATCTACGCTCATACATAGTGTGCTGGTAACTATTTTGTCTCTGAAACTGAAATAGCTGAGCTCTCATCTCTGCTAGGAACATGTTCCAGTTGGTTGAAGCTGCTTTTTAAAAAATGCCCTTATCCCATTTGGTTAATTCAAAACAGGGTCTTTTTTAGAGTTCATGCTCCCTGGTCTTGAGATCCAAGAGAACAGTGGGAAGTTCCAATACAAATCTTGCCAGCCAAGGGTGAACAAAATTCTGGATAGATAAGCCTAAAACTGATAGAGAAGTGTTGCTCAGGCTAAGATAGCCAGCTAGTTTGCTTTCTTGACTGAAAGACAGTGACGTTCCCTGCGAGTCAAAGAAGCAATTAACTGAAAGACACTGTTCATAGCTGTTTGTATAAAACTGCTTTAGTGGGGGAACTGAAGGTCTACTAATTTAAAAATGAGGAGGCGAAACCTAGCAGATCTTACTAACCTGAAAAGTAAGGACTCTCGACAGACTATAGCACAATTTGAGATGGCTGAGTATTTTCTCAGTGTTTAGTTCCCCTTCCCATTTTAATGAGAGCGATAGCTCAAAATATACTACAACTTACCTACACATCTGGGACTGAATAATGGGGGAGATGAATGAATCAAATAACTGTACCCTTGCAGCTTCTGGAATATACTGACCATTACAAAGAATACGCTGATATTTACAGCTGTACTTTTAGACTGAAGCAAGTACCAAAAACTGTTAAAATTTGTTTTGAATAGATTTCTGCATTACTGATTGTTTCTCTAGAGCTGTTCCAGCTCAGTGTAGCCCTGCCTAGTTTTCTAGTTTTCTAGTATTATAATCTGTGCATATCCCTCTTCCTTTAACTCTCACACCCATTCACCCATGATGCCCCACTGCACTTAAATCCACTTCCAATGTTTGGTGCTCTCCCCTTCTTTCCTTTCTCCCAACAAACTCCACTACAAGGTTCTGGTGGTACTGTCTCGCTAAAGGATTTATATATGCCAATCCTGTCTGGGTTACCTATTAGAAGACCGAAGATGCATTCTTTCGAATGCATCTTGGTCAAACTCAAAAGATGGAAACAGCAAAAGATCGAAGCGGCTTTTAAGCGAATTCTTTCCCTGAGAAAGAATTCGCTTGGCTGCTTCGTTACTTTGCCATTTTCAGCACTGTAGTGCGGTCTTGGAGTTGGTATATATAAGTAGGGGGGTGGGGGGCAGAGCCCCCCACTTGGGCTTTTTTGCTTGTTTGTTTTTTTGTTGGAACAGCAATTTTTTTCCCTAGGAAAAAAGAAATCGCTGTTTTGACCGTTAAAAATTGTAAGCTTTCACTTACATATGGTCGATTAATCACCGTTCGCTTTTTTAAGTGTTCGGTGATCTAATATAGACTCTCCTGTCTGCAAGAGTTCACACAGGTATGACAGTACCAGAGGGACATCACCCTGGAAAGGGTCCAACTGTCTTTGCAGACACCATATGGAGAATCTTTTACATTTAGATATACAAGATCTCTTAGTATTAGGTTTTCTGACCCCCTGCAGGACTGAGAGCATGTCCTTGCTGTAGAGGTGTATGTAAGGGATCAGAATTTTATCACCCACAGGGTGAGGTTCAGAGACTGTAAGTGGGGATGGATTATTGATCCCTTGTCCTGTGTGAGAAGGTCCACTCTGTAAGGTAACTTGTGGTGATTCCCCCTGGCTAAATGCAGAAGGAAGGGAAATCAGTGCTGTCTTGGCCAAAAAGGAGTCACCAACAAGACTTCTGGTCTGTCCTTCTGAATTTTCAAGTAGGACTTTCTGAAGTAATGGGAAGGGGGAATGCATACAGAAATCTCCCCTTCCAAGAAATTTAGAAAGCGTCCGTTGCCTTCGCCAGAGGACTGGGCAGCCTGATGCAAAAGGATGGAAGTTGTCTGTTCATAGGGGAGGCAAACAGATCCATCTGAGGTGTACCCCATTTGTGGACTATGTCCAAGAACACATCCCTGTGGAGCATCCATTCGTGGGACTGTGACATGGATCTGCTTAAGGTGTCTGCCTGAGTATTCTGTTCTGAAGGGATGTACACTGCCTGTAGCATGACTGCCTGTTTTGTGGCAAGCTCCCCCACTAGGAGAGCTAGTCTGCATAGCAAGTGTGATTTTGTTCCCACCTGCTTGTTTACGTACTACAGAACTGTAGTGTTGTCTGTGAACAATTTTAGTGGGCCTTGTTTCAGTGTGTGATGGAATGCCTTTAGGGCCACAAGAATTGCTCTCATCTCTCTGATATTCATATGCTCCTGTTTGATGGATTCCGGCCAATTGCCTTGGACTCTTAGGGAGCCCACGGCTGCTCCCCACTCCAGATCCAAGGCATCCGTGTAAATCTCCTGTACTGGCAAGGGAGCCTGTAAGGGTAGTCCTGGATTGCAGTTGACTTGATTCTACCACCACTGAATCTCTTTCTTGAGGCAAGGTATGAAGGGGATTTTGTACTCTAGAGGGTGGGAGTGTTGGGTCCATATAGACCTTAGGTACCACTGTAGATTTCTTATGTGGAGCCTCACCAATGGCAACATGCGGATGGTCGATGCTATGTGACCCAAGAGTCTGTGGTACTGCCTGGCAGTCACGTCTGTAACCTGAAGGACAGTGAGCAGGGACTGCCTTAAATTTTCCATTTTTTTGAGGTGGTAGGAAAGCCCTCATGACATCCGTCCTTAACATGCAACCCAGGAATACTAGGTCCTGAAAGGGGGTCAGGTTGGACTTGGGGTAAATTAACTGGAAGCCCAGTGCTTGCGGAGAGTGAAATAACTGTTTGTAGATGGCATTTCAGGGATTCTGTGCAGTCAGTCTGGATGAGAAGGTCATCTAGGTAAGGGAAAATCTGAATCCCTTGGGTCCTGCAAAAGGCTACCACTGGTGTCAATCACTTGGTAAATACCCTTGATGCAGTAGAAAGCGTGAAGGGCAAGGCAGAGAATTGAAAATGTGAGGAGGCTACAGAGAAGTGCAGGTATCTCCTGTAACTGGTCCTTATGGGGATGTGTAGGTAGGCATCATTGATGTCCAAGGTGGCCATGAACCACGGAGGTAAAATCAAAGGGAAAAGGGTTTGCAGGGTGAGCATAGGAAAGTGGGCACTTGCAGAAAGAGGTGGGAAAGACCTAGGATTGGTCCCCAGGGACAGTCTTTCCTTGGGACCAGGAAGAGCCTGGAGTAGAAACCTTTTCCCTTCACTGTCAGAGGGACAGGTTGTATTGTTCCCTGGGAAATGAGGCGGCCTACAACTGGCTGAAATAAGGGAAGCTGTTCTTTGGGGGGCTGTGGAATACTCCTCAATAATGGAGTTGTAATCCCGGTCATGAAATAATCCTTCTCTATAACGGACATGACCCATCTGTCTGTGGTGATGTTTTTCCAAACAGGGAGACAGTGAGAGAGCTTTTGGGACAGGGGAATGGAGTTGAAGGGTGTTTGTAGGAATGGCAGGTAGTCACAGACTATCTGCCCTGTCTTGAAATTGAGGCTTCTGGACTGGAGTCTGTGCAGGCCTAGAAGTAGTAGTTTGCTTCCTGGCAGTCTTTCTGGTCCTGGAAGTAGGGGTGGGGCAGAATGCTTCCTGATGAATTGTGTTTTGGATGGGTAATTCCTATGGAATTTGGGGATAGGAGAAACAAAAAAGAAGTTATGTCCTTACCATAACGTTCCATGTAGAGTGTTCAATCTCGCTTTTGTTCTTACACACGGGATCGGAGCGAGTCAGCTGAATTGCAAAGCTCTGAATCTCAGAGAAGCTCGAGACCAGCCCATATCCCACAATCCTCCCTGCCATTACCCAGATCTAGTTTGCAAGCAAACCAGACAAAAGGATCCAACACCAGCGGTGCTAGAAACATACACTCTCTTCAGCCATTCAGAGACACTCTCTCACCATAGCAATAACTAATGGTCTAAGCATATATCCCATGACACACGGGATCATATACCCCGCAAAGGGTCAAGACACGTCGATCAGACTCTAATCCTATCAGTTCTTCCAAACACATGGGGGGGGAAGGGAGGGAATGTAAGAACAAATTCGAGATGAACACTCTACATGGAACGTTATGGTAAGGACATAACTTCTTTATGTAAGAGTGTTCAATCTCGCCATTTGTTCTTACACACGGGTAGCGTCCCTAGCTCCGTGACCCCAAGTGACTCATGGAAGAACGTTCCTAAGCACAGTGGAACCAAATGATGTCCTATCCTTGGAGACCTTGTCCACTCTATAATGAGTGATGAAAGTATGTGGTTTAGACCACGTGGCTGCTGCACAAATAGTGTCCAAAGGCAAGCGAGCCGCATGAGCTAAGGAGGTGGAAACGGATCTGGTAGAATGGGCCTTAGGTTTGTTTGGTAAGGATTGGTTTGATTTAGAGTATACAAATGTTATACAGTCAGCAAGCCATTTAGATAGTGTACGTTTAGTAATTGCCATGCCCTTTTTATTGTCTGAAAAGGCGACAAAGAGTTGATCCGTTTTCTTGAAAGCTTTGGCCCTGTCTAAATAAAATCTTAGCTGCCTGTGAACATCCAACTTGTGCAACATATACTCCAGTTTGTTAGTATGGTTTTTGAAAAAGGTAGGGAGTTCTATAGACTGGTTAATATTCGTAACTGAACATACTTTTGGAAGGAAAGATGGATTTGTACGCAAAGAAACCCTGTCTGGGTGGAATATCAGGTAAGGTGGTCTGACCGATAATGCCTGCAGCTCTGAGACTCTACGAGCTGAGGTCACGGCGACGAGAAACAGCGTCTTCCACGACAAGAACTTTAGGAGGCATGATGAAGCAGGTTCAAAAGGTGGCAACATGAGTTGCGACAGCAGCAAATTCAGGCTCCATGGAAAGAAAGGTTTTCTGACAGGCGGTCTAAGATGGAAGGTTCCTTTCAAAAAGGCTTTACAAAGCCTGTGAGACATAATGGAAGAACCTCCCTCACCAATATGGAAGTTTGATATGGCCGCCAACTGTACTCTTAGAGTGGAAGTAGAAGCTCCTTCGTGAAAAAGAATGGATAAGAATTCTAAAATTGTATGCAAAGGAGCTACCAAGGGATCTAAGTTTTGACTAGATGCCCAATATACAAAGCGTTTCCACTTACTCGTATAGAGCTTAGTAGTAGAGGCTTTATGAGAAGCAACTAGGATGTGTTGAACTGACGGAAGGAATAGATGAGACCTGGCTAGGCAGAGAGGCAGAGCAGCCAAGCTGCTAGTTTGAGGGACTGTAGAGACGGGTGAGGAACTCCCGACGAGTGTGTCAGCAGGTCTGGCACTGGGTCCAGAATCCACGGTTCCTCTATTTCATGAGCTCGAAGAAAGGGAAACCATATTTGATGAGGCCAGAATGGGGCTATGAGTATAATAGCCTTTCCAGGCTCCTGGCTTTCTGCAGAAATCTGGGAATCAATGGAGTCGGTGGGAATGCATATAGGAGACCCGGGGGCCAATCGTGTATCAGTGAGTCCCTGGGGACATCCCCCAGAGGGGGTAGAAGGGCAAAGTAGCTTCTGCATTTTGCATTCAATGGGGAGGCAAAAAGATCGCAGCAAGGCTGGCCCCATTTGTGGAAGATCTTTTCCGCCGTCTGTGAATTCAGGGACCACTCATGAGGTAACAGGATGGCTCTGCTCAACCTGTCCGCAATGACGTTGGATGACCCCGGGATGTGTGTTACTATCAGAAAGCGACCCGTGGACTCTGCCCATTGCCAAATTCTCATGGCCTCTCTGCATAATGGGTAAGACCTGGTTTCCCCTTGCTTGTTTATGTACCAGACTACAGACATGTTGTCTGTCTGAACTGCTACTGTCCCTAGAGGTAAGAGGGCTTGGAAGTGTTGCAACGATAGGAACACCGCCCTCAACTCCAGAACATTTATATGTAGAGTGTACTCCGTGCTGGACCATTCTCCTTGAACTGTTCTTCCCTGAAAAAGGCCCCCCCACCCTATCAGGGAAGCGTCCGTGGTTATTGTGGCTGTTGGAATGGGTAGAAAAAACAGATGACCCACAGTGAGGTTCTGGTCGCACACCCACCATGAGAGGTCCCATCTGCAAGATTCTGTTATCCTGATCTCGTGCGTTAGGGCTAGGTGTTGGAATGACCACTGCGCAAAGAGCAGCCATTGAAGAATCCTCATGTGTAAACTTCCCATAGGGACTGCAATTAATGCAGCTGCCATCAGTCCCAACACTTTTAACACCAGTTTGGCCGGGGCTTTCTTGCTGACTAAAAGAAGTAGGACCTACTGTTTGAGCGTTGAAGCTCTTACTGGGGGGAGTTTTAATAGTGTCAATCGTGTATTTAGATCTGCTCCGATGAAGGAAATACACTGTGAGGGCGATAAGCAAGACTTTTCGAAGTTTATGGATATCCCTAAGTGGGAACAAAGGCCGATTGTATAGTCACTGGCTTGCAATAGTCAACGCTCGGTGGTGGCGGTGAGGAGCCAGTCGTCCAGATAGGGAAACACCCGGAATCCTTGATGTCTCAAGTGAGCCGCAACTACTGCCATGCATTTGGTGAATACCCTGGGGGCTGAGGTGAGTCCAAAGGGCAGAGCTCGAAAGTGAAAGTGACTGGCCCCCAGCCGGAAGCGCAGGTGATCTCTGGACGGTCTGGCCATTTTGATGTGGTAGTACGTGTCTTTGAGATCTATAGAGCACATCCAATCGTCCTTTTGTAAGAATGGAAGGATAGATTGAAGCGTGATTATCCGGAACTTTTCCTTCTTCACGAAGTTGTTGAGATGGCAGAGATCTAAGATCGGTCTCCAGTCCCCTGTCTTTTTTGGAACTAAAAAAAACTTTGAGTAAGTTCCGAATCCTCTTTGGTCTGCCGGGACTGGTTGGATGACTCTGTTTTCGAGCAGCTTTGAAATTTCTACAGCTGCTAGTTTTCGCAGATGGGGTGGCATGTCTGGAAATTTTCTTTGTAGAGGTGGTGTTGAAATGAAGGGGATTTTGTATGCCCTGGTTATAATGCTTTTTACCCAAGAATCTGAAGTTGATGTGGTTGTCTGTACAGACAATACCTTCCTCATAAGGTCAAAGGCCCCCAAACCCCTGGCTAAGGGCTCCCCCGGTTCCAAAGAACACGGAAGCATCCCAGAACCAGGTGCTGTGGGCTCTGACCCCGAGGATGGAGCCAAACCAGTCTGTGCCGAGGCCCCAAGAGGGAGAGTTGGTACGACTTTCGGTCCCAGAACCAAGCAAAGACCGTCAGCTCCGCGACTCCCCTAACCGTTCCGAAGGAGTCGAAGTCAAAGGTGTCGATCGTGCAATGGACGGTTTCAGCACCGAGGGCTCCACTATCATCAGGTCATCTTCTCCCGGCTCCGAGATCTGGATGGGTCTCAAAGGAGGACCCGGTGGAGATATGGGGAGGCTTTCTAGTTTCTACACCAACTGGGAGGAAACTGCAATTAACTTGGAAAGGGCCGTGTTCTCCATGAGTTTCTGCACGACACGATCCACATCGGTGTCAGATAAGGGTCTGGAAGAACGGGTCAAAGGAGCTGAAGATGGCACCGACCAAAGAATGGACAGTGGTGGCAGTTCCAACACCGGTTCCAAGATCTGGGGCTCAGTAAAAGATAAATGTTCGACGCTCGGCCCCGAGATCTGTGGAACCGGCGAACGAACCTGAGAAGATGAACTCGGAGCCGATGACATGGGCTCCGACATCTTCGACCCCTTCAAAGATTTAGAAGTCTGATCCGACTTGTCCAAAGCCTCTTGAAAGGCCAGCTTCAACAATCCTCTGTCAATAAGCTTCCTGCGTCTATCTGTCATGACCCTCCCGCTAAAGGAATGACAAATAGAGCAATCCTCTTGGAGATGTAGAGGGCCAAGACAGTAGACACAGGAAGCATGATTGTCAGTAATGGACATTTTCTGCCCACACTGACATCTTTTAAAACCAGATTTGGCTTTTTTTGACATTGTAAGTTACAATGACAATAACTATAATAACAGAAAAACAATTACTAATCCTAGCAATATAAAAGTTCAGCTAGCAATATATGTATACTAAACAGGTTATATATAACTTTTCACAAAAAACCACACCCAAGAAAAAAGATTAGGCCACAAGGGTGCCTGAAGAATAAAAATGGGGATATATATATATATATATATATATATATATATATCACACACACACACAGCACTTCTACAAAAACTACTAAAACTACTAACTATAAGGAAGTATCAACAAGAAAAAGATTTGAATTCTTATCTGAAGAAATCTACAATAACTCAAGTTTCTATCTGGTCCGAGCTCTCGTCGATCCGATCTGTTGCAGCGGCAAACTAGATCTGGGTAATGGCAGGGAGGATTGTGGGATATGGGCTGGTCTCGAGCTTCTCTGAGATTCAGAGCTTTGCAATTCGGCCGACTCGGAGCCGAGGATCGGCTCCGAACCCGTGTGTAAGAACAAACGGCGAGATTGAACACTCTTACATTAGGTGTTTTAAATCTTGTGACTCATTAACTTTCAGTTGCAGAGTTTTGAATAGCTCAGGCACCTTTGTCACAACAAAGGCTGAGGTGTCCAGAGGCACATCCAAGAGTTTTGCCCTGATGTCATCAGGTAGAGGCTGTAACCTAAGCCAGAAATATCTTCTCAGGACTGAGGCAGATGCAGCTGACCTGGCAGAAGCTTCAGCAGCATCGTAGCTGCACCTAATGGAATGTCTAGTGACCTGAGTGGATAGGGATAGAAGAATGGATATCTGAGCTTTGGCAGGAGAGTCTGGGATGTCACTCAGTTTTTTACAGGCCTGTTCCAAAAGGGCAAGGGCATATTTGGACATATGGGTTGGTAATGGATTGCCCTGAATGCCAAAGTAGAGGAAGTGTAAACCTTCTTCCCTAGGAGTTCCATGGCCTTGCTGTCTTTGTCTGTAGGCAAAAGAGAGGAAGATGGAAGGAGTTTAGATGCCTTATCAGCTGATACTGAAACAGTGCCAGGGTCCACACTGCAGGTCACTTAAGGAACCGTCAGAGACCTTGTAAAACCTGGCAGCCTTTGTGGTGCAGGAGGCTGAGAATCAGGATTGAGTGATGCTGCATTAAATGCATCCAGAAATGCTGGCAGTACTGGAGGAATAGCTGAAGGGGCAGGGAAGTCCAACTGAAGAAGTTCATAATATCTTTTCTGAACTTCTGTCATCTCAGAGAAATTCCACTTAAAATGTTCTCTCATCTTAGCAATGGTCTCCCAAAGGTAAGACCCTCAGCTGGAGAATCTACCTCTGCAGATTCTTCCTCCAGGGAGGCATATCCAAGGGGGTATCGCAATTGTAAGACATATGGAAAGGGAGTCCTCTGAGGAAGATTCAGAGGATTCTTCAGCTTCACTGTGTGAAGTCTCTAAGCGCTGAGGCCTAGGGCTCATCACAGAAGGAGCCACTGGGGAAGGAAGGAAGTAGCAGGCTTTAGGGCCATAAAGGCATTGAAAATATTCTGAGAAAAGGCCTGCTAATCTCGCTGAGGGAGAAACATGTTTCCTTTTCTCCTTCTTTTTAAGGGAAGGCCTAGCAGGCGCTGGTGCCAAGGTAGGCATGGGATCAGTAACCTGCGAAGTAGTGGAGGGATCTGTCTGGGGGGCCGGTACAAGCCGAGGATCCACCTCACCATTGGAAGTCGATGTCTGCATAACCTCCAAGGACATGCCTTCCACTCTGGGTTCTGCGGCTTCCAAATTGGTGGCAACTGATCATTCCCCAAGGCCGACGTCAGCACAGGAGGAACGTCGGGTGGAGGAGATGCAGCTACGGATTCTGGCCTTTTTCTTGGGTGGCTCGATGGGCTGAATGGATGACCCCCTCCATACCTAAAGCTAATCACTTGAGGTGCTGATTCTCAAGATAAATGTTTAACGTGCAGATGGCTAGACAGGATTTTCGGAATGAAGGCCTGGCAGATGGAGCAGGACTTATGGTCATGAATAGGCTCTAAACAAAAAGAGGCAAAGCTCATGGGCTTCTTTATGGGGGATCTAACAACCGCACCTACACTTTCCCTTCCTGGATAACATGAACCCACACAGGCATGCAGTGACCTAAATAACAAAATGTCCCCAACGGGGTACTTATCTTAGAATTTTTTGATCCGATGACTGGTACAGTAGGAACAGCTGATGTTCAACTGGCAGCAGAGAAGTTCTGAGGACTGGTGCGTGCAGACTTCACTTTTATGGCCCACATTTCCTTAGCCAACATCAAACGTCCCACGCACCTAGCAGTGACTGGAAGCTTTTGTATACTGGCCAGATGTTCGGGTAGCAAGAGAGGGAAACCCATGAGTTGGAATACTGCAACATGAGAATAGAAGGACATTGATTTTAATTTTCAACTGTGGCTGTCCTATTCCCTCACACTCCCTACTATCAAATTATTTCTAACTGTTTCTACTAACACTGTTCATACCTACTGCTTTTTTTCTCTAATCTATAGCTGTATAATTTAAATCTAACTGCTTGCCTGATTTTCTCCTTACTCTTTTTACCTCAGTCCCACCTAATCCTTCCCCTCTAATTTGCCTTCTTCCTTTTTTTGAGAATTAACAGCCATATCTAAGCCATCCTTTAGCCCAAAGGGCCTACAATCTCACTCCCCTGACCAGCAGTATGAAAACAAGCCTTAAAATTGAACCTCTGACTAACCAACACTCTACAAGTAACCCCAAACCACCCAAGTAGAGAAGTAAAGTATGTCTATGCAACACAACTATAATATGCCCATTTTTTTTAACATTGTAAATAGTCTGTACCTTACCACCAGAACTCGCCCTCCCCCTTCCTGACTTTTCACCAATAGTAGTAAATAGTCATCTTTTGTGCTCTAATTGTCTTACTTATCTTCCTTCCAGAAGTACCTGCTACCTTCTTTTAATTTTCAATTACCACAATATTTGCATCTGGTATGACAGTAAAATCACTGATATCTAACTCCTAATTGCACTGAACTCCCCTGCTTGCAAAGTTTTTTTTCCGTGAATAATGTTACCTTTTGTTCTGCCTTAATTTCTCTCCTTACTGATCGTTTCTCCAGAGGTGTTCCAGTTCAGTGTAGCCTTGCTCCATTCACCCTCATTATGCTTGGGGTCACTCCGTCCCCTACCTTACCCCATTTCCACCCACTCCCCTGTCAATTACATTTATATTTACCATAACTCCTCCCCCTCATCATCAATATCCAGTAAGAGCACAATCTTCCCATCTCACTCTGTTAACATCTATGGCATTAGTAAATACAACCTTACATTCACTCCAGCTCTCTTAAATGTGTTTCTTCTAAAATATAGCCTCTAACACAACTTAATCTTCTCTATTTAGCCTCTTCACTAGTTAAAACTTTCTCTTGCTCTCATCTACTCTCACTACTTCAATACCCAACACACAAATCCTATCATACAACATAATGCTTTCTCCCTCACACTCTAGTATTTTCATATTATCTCTAATCACCTCATTAACCACACTTATACAACTCCTTTCTCAAATGCTCCTCAATGCAACCGCTTACAAAAACATCCATTTTGGCCACATCTCTAACTGTGCACATAGACAGTTTCTCTCATATAAGTGCCAGTCTAATTGAATATCGCCAAATACCTCAACAAAATCCAGTTCTTTTCCACCTCCACCAAACTTAATCAATTACCATAGTCACCAAGCCTACTACTCAAACTACTCTCCTTCATCATCTCATTAACCATCTCCTCAAACTTTCCCAATGCAGAGATATTCATCTCAACCCTGGACCTACACAATCAACTACCTTTCCTCATTCTCACCCCTCTAAAAATATAACTCTTACAATAAATATACGTAGTATCTGTAATAAAATTATCGACTTTCACTCATGGCTTACACAATACTCTCCAGATATAGTAGCAGCCACTGAAACTTGGTTAAAGTAATGTAATCAAGATATAGAAATAGTTCCTGAAGGATACGACATTCTAAGAAATGACAGAACTCATACAAAAGCCGCCAGCATAATATTAATCTACTGTAACTCTTCTGTCTCTCTCCTCTCAAAACCAGCACCCTTCCATACCTCTCAACTGTACAGATTTTCACAGAATGCCCACATTTTTGCTCATATTTTCAGTCTGTTCCTCATAAAAATTGTGTTTTTTGGACAAATCATTGGGATGATTTAAGGATTAAAGTCAATAAATAATGACAACCAGTTGAGTTTTAGACTTCATATCCTTCAGAAAATGTATGGTAACAGAAATCCTTTAATTCTAGCAACTTTCTAACTTTATAAGAACAATATTTAAAATGTGCCCCTATTTTAGGCCATTGCCCCCCCCCCGTATTTTTTCCAGCTTTGTCCAGATTTCTTGTAGTAAGGTTTTTACAGCCTTACAATTAAATAATTCTGAACAAATATGTATTGCAGTAGTTTATATACCCCCTGGCCAAAATATTTCAACCCCAGAAAACTTCCTTTCCTGGACCACCAGAAATACTAGCAATGAAACTATTATGGGATATTTAAATAACAACTGGCAAACTCTCCTCACTAACTCCCCAATAAATAGTATTAACCTTCATGGCTTCACACAGCTCATCACTACCCTTACCAGAATGCAAAATAATAATCACCTAGGTGCAGCCTTAGACTGGATCTTGGTATGTGGATCCCACAAATACTTCAATTTCAACACACTCCCAAATAGCCTAAGTTACCATTTACCAGTTTATACCTACAGATCTCCCCATGAGCCGAAACTCCATACATACAAAACTTCACAAAATCTAACCAAATGCAACAAAGTGTTTAATAATATCTTAAAAACAATAAACTGGTCCTCATTGAAAACATTACCTCTGGATGATGCCATTAACCACTTTAACAAACTTTTCTTAGAAACCTTTAACAGCACTGCCCGCCCCTCTTCATACCAAAAGAACAAAAATAAACTACGCATCCTGGCTAATGCCACAAAACAAACAATGGAAACTAGAGACCGAGCCTGGAAAGACTAACACAAGAATAAAAATGACACCAATCTACTTATATACAAGCAGCTATGGAATAAAGTAAAAAATAGTCATTATTGACAAAAAAAAATACTTTTCTCACCAACCAACCAACCAAAACAAGCACCCCAAATATTTTTGAAAATCTCTCTCAGCACTCCTGGGTCCACTCAAAACTCTTCACCAGCTCCTGACAAAGATCTATCTGCACTAGCTAATATGTTCAACTCCCACTTCATAGACAGTATACTTAAACTTGTAAACCATTCTAAACCAAACAAACTTCACCTCAACACCAAATCTAGTCCCACCTGGATCACTAAACAGCAATACCAGCATTAGCAAACACTCACCCAAGAAACTTTTACAGCTATGTCAACAACTCCTACTTTCACTCTACAACCTATTCCCACCTCTCTAATATATAAGCTCCTTCTCAAATTAAATCTTAGTGCCCTCTCCTCAGACAACCTACCATCAGAATACTTAAAACTTGCAGCAGGTGCAATAGTTTATACTGTCCTGATTAAAAGCTCTATCACAGAATCTGAAGTTCCTAAATGTTGGAAAAAAATCTATCACAATACCCTTACATAAGGATGGAAAAAACAATAAACTAACTATCAACCTCTCACTATCCTCTCCCTTTATCTAAAATACAGGAAAAGTATATACATAGGCACATACTATGACATCTTACTGATAATCTCATTGCTCCCACCCAACATGGTTTTTGCCTGGCACACAGCACAACCACCAAAATATCAGTCATAGATATTGTAAACAAAGCCTTGTACTCTGGCCATCTAACTTCTGTAACCCTACTGGACTTATCTAAGTTTTTTGATATAGTATCACATCAAAAAACTATTACAACAATTATCTACACTAGGATGCTCTCTACTTACTCCAATAAACAGCAATCTGGTTGATGACAACCTAATTTGTCACAGTACCTGGTAAACAAAACTGGGGTTTCTCAAGGATCCATTCTTGGACCCTTGCTTTTCAATATTTTCATTAATAATCTTCATACTGCCTCCCTTCAAAGCACACTCATTCAATATGCTGATTCCACCATTATCTACTCCTCCAATAACCTTCAACATCTCATAAAAATGACACAAGACACCTTCACTTCTAGAGACATGGCTAAATGATGCACAATTAGTACTTAACCCCAATAAGACCAAACTGTTACTGTGCACACCAAAACCACTTCTACATAACTTTAAAATATACTCAAAATAATACAGAACTAATACAAATTGTAACTCAAGGAAATTTGTTGGGTATCACCATAGATGATAAACTTTCCTTTGAACATCATATACTAAATACCATTAAAAAAACACATTTCAGGTACGGTAAACTGTATAGACACAAGCATTTCATTGACAACACCATCAAAAAATACTTGCCAATACTTTCTTGCTCCCCTCCCTCTTGACATAGGGCCCCTATTCACACTAACTTCCAGGTCTCTAAAACACAAATTGCAATCAGGCTACTACAAAATACAACTGGCTTATCTTATTGCATACATCATTGCTACTCCCTCAATGAACTAAAATGGCTAGATTTCCCCACTACCTCAGTTTTCTACAACTATCTCTAACACATAAAATAATATATAAGCCAGACAGCTGCCGAGCATTAAAACCTACCCTACAGCCTTATACACTATACAGAAATATCCATTCCACTAATAAACAGCTTTTAAAAGTATACAAACCTAACAAAAGTGCTGGTCATAGCCTCTACTCCTTTACCATTGTAAAAATATGGAATACCCTATCCCAAGTATCATTGTCTTAGACTCCTTTAAGACCTTCAAACTAACTCTAAAAAATCACTTTCTTAACACTCACACCTGCCCTTGCTCCTCTTCTGAAGACTAACATACTCAAGTCTTATCTCTTCACTACATAGCAGATACTACCAGTTTTTCTCTCTTCCAGTTGCCTCTCCTCCACCCCTCAGCTCCCACGCTCTTCCCCAAATTATTACCCTGCATCTAATTACTTCTTCTCTCCTCCAAGTACTATATCCACTTCCAAAACCCTCTTCTTCTCAATGTATCATATTCCATATTCCAAACTATATCTACTCGTGCTTACCATACCAACCCTCATCATTTCTCTCTTTACGCTACTATTCTTAACCACCATGCTCCCTGTCTTGTAAGTAACCTATACTTAAACCTTTTACTCCTTAAAACCTACAAAACTAATTACAACTTCTACTCAAAATGATTTAATTTACCTTCTTATAAATAGAATTCTACCTAGTATCCTAGACAGAAATTTTTACTGTAAACTGCTATTCTAGTCACATATTAAGCTGTATTATGTCTATGTCTATAACTGTATGTAATAATGTAGTAATGTTAAACTATATTCTGCTTTAATCAAATGCAATGTGTACACGCAACTGTAGATTGTAATAATGTCTGTACTTCATGTGGAGCTTTTCTTCACGGGCCCCCTGCTGAAAATGGGTTTCTGACCCAGTCGGACTTTCCTGGTCACCAAATGTCAATAAATAAATAAATGTCACTAGCATATCTTCCCAACCTTAGTTGCAACAATGTCAGCATATAATGCTAAATGCAGTCATGGAAGCTCAATAACAAGGACACTGACAAAGGGGAATAAATGATCCGGCCAAACCACAAATGATGAGCTATTCCCCTATTAATCTATCCTACAGTGGATATGCATTGACCATTTAATAACCGAAAAGACTTGTCCAATGATAACTTGTGATATATCTGCATGGCCTGCCAAACTCAGAATGCTAGACTTTGAGAAATTCTGAGAGAATGTCTTTCTTAAATTAGACATGGCACCTACAACCAAGTCCCTTTTCTATGATGGAAACGTATTCAGTCACACTATAAATGGCAATCAGGGTGTTGTCAACCTTTCTAAAGCTGTGCTGTGCAATTAGGCGAGACTTTTTGTCAACAAAATTCAAAAATCTGTTTATGAACTAGATTTATGAGACTTTTTGCAATATAGCAGAGATGAAAAGTTGGACAACTTGGGTAGGGGATGGAATGCTGCCAGCCTGAATACTGGTGGCAAGGTCCTGGAGGTCAATGTCAATTTTTATATATACATCTATAGCCAGACATATGATAATCCCTTGTATGAAGTATTTCACAAGACCCTCTGATAACATAATTCAGTCCTTCAGCAGCAAGTGCTTCAATTTTATATTCTACTACAACTGCCTCCCCATACAGCGCACACACCTGCTGGGAATTAATCTCTCCAAAGTGTTTACTAGTTTGTCTTACATCAAATAAAGAGTACTTCTCTCTACCTGCTCTTCCATCCAACGACTTTCAAAGCAGGTTTCAATCTCCATACTTCTACAGGTCACTTGCTACCCTGTCAAACCTTCAAAACAAAACTGCTTAGGATTACTACCAGTACATGTTACTAGCATTCTCTACTACTCGGCCTGCTAACAACTGCTTTTGTATTTGAATTCCACCAAGAAGAATTCTTCCTTAAAATCTCTGCTGTTTTTACTGTTAACAAATGCAATAAGGCTGTAGGAGAAAGCATGGCAGATCTTCAAGAAAAGGTTACTATAAATTATAACCTCTGGGTATACTCATCAGTTCAACTTCTACAGATATTTTCTCTGTGTAAAGGCCAATGCTAGTCTCTTGCTATTGAAAGTACATATATAGGTTTTTTTCTCCAAAAAGTGGGGGTTGCTATAGGCACAGCATGTGCAAATACATATGCAAACACTGCGCTGGCCCCCATTGGGAGAAAGAAATGGTCTTATGTAGTGACATGTTTAAACAAGAGGTCACTTTTTACAAACACTTTGTGGACGATATCTTCTTTACGTAGCATGGTGATAAGATACAGCTAGAGAGCTTTGCCAGATTTTTAGGGAATACTACTACCTATCTTTCATTTTCTATGTGCTGCTCTTAAATGAAGATTGATTTCTTAGACATTAACATCAATAAGAATATGTTTGGCAATATTTCGACCAATCTACATAGGAAAAGCTGTAGGAAGAATAACATCCTCCACTGCTCGAGTATGCACCCCAGACATATAACTAGGAATGTAGTCAAAAAATCAAGTTTTACGTCATAGGAGGCTGTATACTGATGAGAAAGATCTACAAGAGGCACTACTGAATACACAAGTAGATCTTGCTGACAGAGTATACAAGATACATGAAGTAGACAAAGCTATAGAGGAAACAAATATCTTGGAATGTAAAAAATTAGACCATATTTCTCTGAAGGACATACTACTACTGTACATGATGGAGGGCACAGAAATGATTAATAGGTTGTGCCTGACTTTCTCTAGTGATGTCACTAAAATCTGTGACATAGTAAAGAAGAATTGGCCCATTTTATTGACAGATCCAGAGATTGGTAAGGTTGTAGGCCAGATTTAGTTTTAAGAACAGTAGAAACTTGAAACAACGTTTATGCTATAAAAGTAACAGAATGAATGAAAGATTCACTTTGCAGCGTAAAGGCACATATGCCTGTAGGACATGTAAGATATGTTCAAGTATATGGTCCACTTGCATGGTCAAACATCCGCTGCATTTAACACCTATAGAATTTCATTTTTATGCTGATTGTTGCACAAAAAATATAGTGTATTTAGCTAAGTGCAACCTATGCAGTGCATTCTACATGGGTTAAACTAACCGTATGTTGAAAGAGAGGGTTATGGAGCACTTAAATGATATACGCAACAATAAATCAACAAATGCACTAGCTAAGCATGCATCTGACTGTGGTGCTCAGCACACCTTTAAGTTTTTAGTATTACTTGTAATGAGACTGAATGTATAGAGCTAAGGTGGATAGTTGACTTCAAGGCTTCTGCTCCACCTGGTTTGAACAGCGCTGTTTCTTTAAAGCCTATTTTAAGGAAAAGGGGCTTGCCCCACTGATTTTTTATTGCAAGTTTTTATTGGCTGCTTTATATATTTAAACTGTGAATGTATTTTTAGTTTTTATTTAGGTCTGAAGAAGAGGGTAACCTCAAAAGCGCTCACCTTTTACTGGAATAAAGTGTGTTTCACTCTACAGCAAGTACGCCTTTTTCTTTGCAATCTTTTCAGTTATCCACAGCTGAAACAATTACAGGGAAATTATGTGCATTTGGTAGAAAAAAACATACAGTGTTGGTACTTGCCATGTGAAACAACACTGAATCAAGAATATTGCGTAAACAGCAGTAAATTAGCGTGTCAAAAGTTAATTATAAAAGCAAAATAAAACAGCAGAAATGGAAGGACAGTGGGACAATTTACTTAGAGACCACTCCTCAAAGTTATACCATTATGATTGACACCCACATGAAAATAGTGAAACCACTTTAAAGAAAATCACTGTCACCAAAGAAACAACCGTGAAAACCAACAATCTCATAATAGTAACTTCACAACCAGTATAATTGGAAACAGCACTAAACACTAATACATGAAATACATCAATACTATCTTGCTTTACTTGCATGAGAGAATGGTGCCATACACTTCCCAATCACATCAAGAACAGCAGCTTCAACAATTCACATCCTTGTTTCATCTTTGAATTGATAAAATACACTACTTTAAATACCCTTTCAATCAAAATTATAAACAATATACCCTCATGTGTGAAGACTTCATACCACCTTACTTAAATACGCTACTAACTCGACTGTTGCACCACTATGGATTAATAGCAATATTGCATCAGTGGTTGTGTAATGCTGACAAACAAATTTTGAACACAATTTCTTCTACACAGTGCATCTATAGTGCAGGTTGAATAAACTGTCTCAACATTCAGTGGCTTTATTTGAATTTAAATTAATTAATTTGATCATATGAAATGCTCTTAGTATGATTAGTACTTCTTACAACTGTATTATCAAGTATCACTGTAACAATAAATCACAACACGCCGGTAGCATTTTACACAGTATTGTTGGAGACAGACAGTTAAAGAACTCCCTATAGCAAAGCTATGTCAGACCCCAGTTCGACCTCAAGAATGACTCTATAAACTACTTTTACTAGTAGTTCTAGTACATACTGAGTGAAACCATTTCTAAAGTATGCAGATTTTGAAGGGTCATTGAAAAAAATAAATCAATATTTACATGTACTTCTAAACCATCCTATCACACATAACAGATGACATTTATTTATTTATAATTTTATTTTACATTTGTTTATTGGAAAAGTCCAACTGGACAAAATGTCCTTTTTCAGAGGAAGCCCTAGGAGAAAAGGTCTACATTTATAAATAACTGTAAGATACATATACAAAGTACAGATACAAATACTGATTCAATCTTAGATACAAGTATAAAATGAAAATACATGTTATACATTTCACTGATAACAACCATATAGTCTAGACAGGATACAAAGAATAGCAGTACTGTGACTGTAACAAGCAAGTTAAGTATACATACACTTAGTAGGGGTATACTATTCAAATACAAAAATAACAAGTTGTGTTCCTTTAGCTGCCTTACGACATATATTTCCGAACCAGGGTTTGTACAAGAGCAGGTCCATGATTCTGATAGGTGTGATTCAAGATTTTTTTTTTTAAGTTGGAAGTGTTAGAAGTTCTGATATTTAACGGCATGGAATTCAAAGTTTTGGCTGTGCATTTGGAGTAAAGGGAAACTCCAGCTGCATTGTTAGGTTTGGATATATTTAGGAAGGATTTGTTACTGGAATGCAATACCGTTATTGGAGTAGTGTGTTTTTGAAGTACTGTTTTTTTTTTCTGGCTAATTTAGTATTCGATGGGCAAAGGTGAGTCAGTTATAAGCAAGTAGATTTCATAGTTCAGTGAAGTATCTGTTAAATTGTGAGGCTATGTTGTATTTAGTTTCGGTGAGTGCTGGGTTGGGAGTACTAGTTTGTCCTGGCTGTAGGTTTTTTTTAAGACAGCCCAGAATTTTTGTAGGTTTGATTCTTTGATTGGACACTGCTATAGAAATTTATTTTGTCCCATCTAATATGTTTTTTAGCTTTATTTTGTTGTTCTAGATATGTTTGTTTGTTAGTTGTAGTTTTGTTGTTGAGCCATTTTTCCCTGGCTTTATCTCTAGTATTTAACAGAGATCTTGTTCTTTAGTTAGCCAGGGGGCATAATTGGATTTCATCTGTATTGTTTGGGGGGGGGGGCAAGATGTTTAGAATACTGAGGAAGATTGAGTTAAAGTATTCAACTGTAGTATCTAAAGGGGGATCTTTGAGTGGTGCCCAGTTGCATTTTTTAAACTAGTTATGAAGTCTTGAGGGATACATGTTTTCTTATCTCGGATTTCATGGTAGGTAGTAAGTTTATGCAGATTTATTCGGTTTCAGAGAATGCATGTTCGAATAAGGCCACTGAGGCTGTCTGGGAGACAGCCAGAGTGTATGGATAAATTTAGCCTGTTTATAAGGATCCAGTCTAGGACTGAATGTTTATTTGATATTTTGTCTATTCTAGTACAAGTTTGGATTGTTTGAGAGAAACCATGTAGGTTAGTGTGGTCTGAGAGATTGTGAGAGTTGTAGGAGAGACAGTCTACATTAAAGTCACCCATTATAATTGCTTCTTGAGGGAGGGATATTGCTGTCCAATTTAGGATGTGTTCTAGAGTAGTAAGATTGTTCTCTGGTGGAATGTAGGCTCCCACTATGATCAGATGTTTCTTTGGATTAATTGTTTGTTTAGTAAACAGTATTTTGGTGTTGCTAAAGTTTGGGATGGTTAGTCTAGAGTTTGTAATTTGAGATTGTTTTTATATAGAAAGACGATACCACCACCTCTTTTCTGTTGTCTATCTAGCCTATGTATGTTGTATCTGGGAGAAGTATTTGTCTAGTTTTAGCCAGGTTTCTGTTATAAGGGCTATATCTGGAGTATAGCAAGCAAGGGTTGCCTGCAGTTCTTGAATTTTGTTCAAGATGCTCCTGAGATTTATATTAAGTAGTAGTAAGTCCGTATCTTTTCTGGGGAAAATTAATAGTTGTTGGGGATGAGTTGGGGTGTGAAGTTCTAGATGAGTTGGATTTGTTTGGGGGAATTCTACCTAGTATCCTAGACAGAAATTTTGACTGTAAACTGCTATTCTAGTCACATATTAAGCTGTATTATGTCTATGTCTATAACTGTATGTAATAATGTAGTAATGTTAAACTATATTCTGCTTTAATCAAATGCAATGTGTACACGCAACTGTAGATTGTAATAATGTCTGTACTTCATGTGGAGCTTTTCTTCACAGGCCCCTGCTGAAAATGGGTTTCTGACCCAGTCGGACTTTCCTGGTCACCAAATGTCAATAAATAAATAAATGTCACTAGCATATCTTCCCAACCTTAGTTGCAACAATGTCAGCATATAATGCTAAATGCAGTCATGGAAGATCAATAACAAGGACACTGATAAAGGGGAATAAATGATCCGGCCAAACCACAAATGATGAGCTATTCCCCTATTAATCTATCCTACAGTGGATATGCATTGACCATTTAATAACCGAAAAGACTTGTCCAATGATAACTTGTGATATATCTGCATGGCCTGCCAAACTCAGAATGCTAGACTTTGAGAAATTCTGAGAGAATGTCTTTCTTAAATTAGACATGGCACCTACAACCAAGTCCCTTTTCTATGATGGAAACGTATTCAGTCACACTATAAATGGCAATCAGGGTGTTGTCAACCTTTCTAAAGCTGTGCTGTGCAATTAGGCGAGACTTTTGTCAACAAAATTCAAAATCTGTTTATGAACTAGATTTATGAGACTTTTGCAATATAGCAGAGATGAAAAGTTGGACAACTTGGGTAGGGATGGAATGCTGCCAGCCTGAATACTGGTGGCAAGGTCCTGAGGTCAATGTCAATTTTTATATATACATCTATAGCCAGACATATGATAATCCCTTGTATGAAGTATTTCACAAGACCCTCTGATAACATAATTCAGTCCTTCAGCAGCAAGTGCTTCAATTTTATATTCTACTACAACTGCCTCCCCATACAGCGCACACACCTGCTGGGAATTAATCTCTCCAAAGTGTTTACTAGTTTGTCTTACATCAAATAAAGAGTACTTCTCTCTACCTGCTCTTCCATCCAACGACTTTCAAAGCAGGTTTCAATCTCCATACTTCTACAGGTCACTTGCTACCCTGTCAAACCTTCAAAACAAAACTGCTTAGGATTACTACCAGTACATGTTACTAGCATTCTCTACTACTCGGCCTGCTAACAACTGCTTTTGTATTTGAATTCCACCAAGAAGAATTCTTCCTTAAAATCTCTGCTGTTTTTACGGTTAACAAATGCGATAAGGCTGTAGGAGAAAGCATGGCAGATCTTCAAGAAAAGGTTACTATAAATTATAACCTCTGGGTATACTCATCAGTTCAACTTCTACAGATATTTTCTCTGTGTAAAGGCCAATGCTAGTCTCTTGCTATTGAAAGTACATATATAGGTTTTTTTCTCCAAAAAGTGGAGGTTGCTATAGGCACAGCATGTGCAAATACATATGCAAACACTGCGCTGGCCCATTGGGAGAAAGAAATGGTCTTATGTAGTGACATGTTTAAACAAGAGGTCACTTTTTACAAACACTTTGTGGACGATATCTTCTTTACGTAGCATGGTGATAAGATACAGCTAGAGAGCTTTGCCAGATTTTTAGGGAATACTACTACCTATCTTTCATTTTCTATGTGCTGCTCTGAAATGAAGATTGATTTCTTAGACATTAACATCCATAAGAATATGTTTGGCAATATTTCGACCAATCTACATAGGAAAAGCTGTAGGAAGAATAACATCCTCCACTGCTCGAGTATGCACCCCAGACATATAACTAGGAATGTAGTCAAAAAATCAAGTTTTACGTCATAGGAGGCTGTATACTGATGAGAAAGATCTACAAGAGGCACTAGTGAATACACGAGTAGATCTTGCTGACAGAGTATACAAGATACATGAAGTAGACAAAGCTATAGAGGAAACAAATATCTTGGAATGTAAAAAATTAGACCATATTTCTCTGAAGGACATACTACTACTGTACATGATGGAGGGCACAGAAATGATTAATAGGTTGTGCTTGACTTTCTCTAGTGATGTCACTAAAATCTGTGACATAGTAAAGAAGAATTGGCCCATTTTATTGACAGATCCAGAGATTGGTAAGGTTGTAGGCCAGATTTAGTTTTAAGAACAGTAGAAACTTGAAACAACGTTTATGCTATAAAAGTAACAGAATGAATGAAAGATTCACTTTGCAGCGTAAAGGCACATATGCCTGTAGGACATGTAAGATATGTTCAAGTATATGGTCCACTTGCATGGTCAAACATCCGCTGCATTTAACACCTATAGAATTTCATTTTTATGCTGATTGTTGCACAAAAAATATAGTGTATTTAGCTAAGTGCAACCTATGCAGTGCATTCTACATGGGTTAAACTAACCGTATGTTGAAAGAGAGGGTTATGGAGCACTTAAATGATATACGCAACAATAAATCAACAAATGCACTAGCTAAGCATGCATCTGACTGTGGTGCTCAGCACACCTTTAAGTTTTTAGTATTACTTGTAATGAGACTGAATGTATAGAGCTAAGGTGGATAGTTGACTTCAAGGCTTCTGCTCCACCTGGTTTGAACAGCGCTGTTTCTTTAAAGCCTATTTTAAGGAAAAGGGGCTTGCCCCACTGATTTTTTATTGCAAGTTTTTATTGGCTGCTTTATATATTTAAACTGTGAATGTATTTTTAGTTTTTATTTAGGTCTGAAGAAGAGGGTAACCTCAAAAGCGCTCACCTTTTACTGGAATAAAGTGTGTTTCACTCTACAGCAAGTACGCCTTTTTCTTTGCAATCTTTTCAGTTATCCACAGCTGAAACAATTACAGGGAAATTATGTGCATTTGGTAGAAAAAAACATACAGTGTTGGTACTTGCCATGTGAAACAACACTGAATCAAGAATATTGCGTAAACAGCAGTAAATTAGCGTGTCAAAAGTTAATTATAAAAGCAAAATAAAACAGCAGAAATGGAAGGACAGTGGGACAATTTACTTAGAGACCACTCCTCAAAGTTATACCATTATGATTGACACCCACATGAAAATAGTGAAACCACTTTAAAGAAAATCACTGTCACCAAAGAAACAACCGTGAAAACCAACAATCTCATAATAGTAACTTCACAACCAGTATAATTGGAAACAGCACTAAACACTAATACATGAAATACATCAATACTATCTTGCTTTACTTGCATGAGAGAATGGTGCCATACACTTCCCAATCACATCAAGAACAGCAGCTTCAACAATTCACATCCTTGTTTCATCTTTGAATTGATAAAATACACTACTTTAAATACCCTTTCAATCAAAATTATAAACAATATACCCTCATGTGTGAAGACTTCATACCACCTTACTTAAATACGCTACTAACTCGACTGTTGCACCACTATGGATTAATAGCAATATTGCATCAGTGGTTGTGTAATGCTGACAAACAAATTTTGAACACAATTTCTTCTACACAGTGCATCTATAGTGCAGGTTGAATAAACTGTCTCAACATTCAGTGGCTTTATTTGAATTTAAATTAATTAATTTGATCATATGAAATGCTCTTAGTATGATTAGTACTTCTTACAACTGTATTATCAAGTATCACTGTAACAATAAATCACAACACGCCGGTAGCATTTTACACAGTATTGTTGGAGACAGACAGTTAAAGAACTCCCTATAGCAAAGCTATGTCAGACCCCAGTTCGACCTCAAGAATGACTCTATAAACTACTTTTACTAGTAGTTCTAGTACATACTGAGTGAAACCATTTCTAAAGTATGCAGATTTTGAAGGGTCATTGAAAAAAATAAATCAATATTTACATGTACTTCTAAACCATCCTATCACACATAACAGATGACATTTATTTATTTATAATTTTATTTTACATTTGTTTATTGGAAAAGTCCAACTGGACAAAATGTCCTTTTTCAGAGGAAGCCCTAGGAGAAAAGGTCTACATTTATAAATAACTGTAAGATACATATACAAAGTACAGATACAAATACTGATTCAATCTTAGATACAAGTATAAAATGAAAATACATGTTATACATTTCACTGATAACAACCATATAGTCTAGACAGGATACAAAGAATAGCAGTACTGTGACTGTAACAAGCAAGTTAAGTATACATACACTTAGTAGGGTATACTATTCAAATACAAAAATAACAGGTTGTGTTCCTTTAGCTGCCTTACGACATATATTTCCGAACCAGGGTTTGTACAAGAGCAGGTCCATGATTCTGATAGGTGTGATTCAAGATTTTTTTTAAGTTGGAAGTGTTAGAAGTTCTGATATTTAACGGCATGGAATTCAAAGTTTTGGCTGTGCATTTGGAGTAAAGGGAAACTCCAGCTGCATTGTTAGGTTTGGATATATTTAGGAAGGATTTGTTACTGGAATGCAATACCGTTATTGGAGTAGTGTGTTTTTGAAGTACTGTTTTTTTTTTTCTGGCTAATTTAGTATTCGATGGGCAAAGGTGAGTCAGTTATAAGCAAGTAGATTTCATAGTTCAGTGAAGTATCTGTTAAATTGTGAGGCTATGTTGTATTTAGTTTCGGTGAGTGCTGGGTTGGGAGTACTAGTTTGTCCTGGCTGTAGGTTTTTTTTAAGACAGCCCAGAATTTTTGTAGGTTTGATTCTTTGATTGGACACTGCTATAGAAATTTATTTTGTCCCATCTAATATGTTTTTTTGCTTTATTTTGTTGTTCTAGATATGTTTGTTTGTTAGTTGTAGTTTTGTTGTTGAGACATTTTTCCCTGGCTTTATCTCTAGTATTTAACAGAGATCTTGTTCTTTAGTTAGCCAGGGGGCATAATTGGATTTCATCTGTATTGTTTGGGGGGGGGGGCAAGATGTTTAGAATACTGAGGAAGATTGAGTTAAAGTATTCAACTGTAGTATCTAAAGGGGGATCTTTGAGTGGTGCCCAGTTGCATTTTTTAAACTAGTTATGAAGTCTTGAGGGATACATGTTTTCTTATCTCGGATTTCATGGTAGGTAGTAAGTTTATGCAGATTTATTCGGTTTCAGAGAATGCATGTTCGAATAAGGCCACTGAGGCTGTCTGGGAGACAGCCAGAGTGTATGGATAAATTTAGCCTGTTTATAAGGATCCAGTCTAGGACTGAATGTTTATTTGATATTTTGTCTATTCTAGTACAAGTTTGGATTGTTTGAGAGAAACCATGTAGGTTAGTGTGGTCTGAGAGATTGTGAGAGTTGTAGGAGAGACAGTCTACATTAAAGTCACCCATTATAATTGCTTCTTGAGGGAGGGATATTGCTGTCCAATTTAGGATGTGTTCTAGAGTAGTAAGATTGTTCTCTGGTGGAATGTAGGCTCCCACTATGATCAGATGTTTCTTTGGATTAATTGTTTGTTTAGTAAACAGTATTTTGGTGTTGCTAAAGTTTGGGATGGTTAGTCTAGAGTTTGTAATTTGAGATTGTTTTTATATAGAAAGACGATACCACCACCTCTTTTCTGTTGTCTATCTAGCCTATGTATGTTGTATCTGGGAGAAGTATTTGTCTAGTTTTAGCCAGGTTTCTGTTATAAGGGCTATATCTGGAGTATAGCAAGCAAGGGTTGCCTGCAGTTCTTGAATTTTGTTCAAGATGCTCCTGAGATTTATATTAAGTAGTAGTAAGTCCGTATCTTTTCTGGGGAAAATTAATAGTTGTTGGGGATGAGTTGGGGTGTGAAGTTCTAGATGAGTTGGATTTGTTTGGGGGCCAGAGTTGGGGTGAATGTCCCCACTAAGTATGAGCTGCAATGCAATAAGAACTATAAATTTTAAGTATTCTGATATAAACGTCTCGTATTTCTGTGAAATATTAGGGTAAGATTGTTGTGTGAGTAAGGTGAATGGTGCATGGTTTATGTTTGTGGGATTATAGACAGTTGGTGCTATTATTAAATTTGTATGTTTTAATTGTAATGGGTCTGGGAAGGGGATAGTGTATGCAGACTGTGTTAAGTTCTGTATGGTAAGAGGTTATGTGAGCTGTAGTAGATAGAAATAGCAGGACTGATGGGTACAAAGTTATCATATTGCTTACTACTAATGTATCAGACATGTCTAAGTTAAAATAATAATGTTATGGATGGGTAGGAATAATTGATAGTTGTAATGGGGTTTTGATATGTAGGGGATTTAAAACTATTCTACTGTCTAAGTTATGACTTATTACACTAAAAGATGTCAAGCAGCAGGTAGTTAAGCAAGTGGAGTGTGATATATCAGAGTTAGTACAATACACTTTAATTGGATAATTAGAATGATATAAATCTCAATTTATCTTAGCTGTGATAAGATTACTTTACTTCGGGCAGTGAGTATTTGGGAATACACTTAGGCACAGCAGGGGTGGGTGGAAAATGAGGGTAGGGGAGTGGCAACAGCCTGAGCAAAGTGAGGGCAAAAGGAAATGGTACAGCCAGTCAGTGTGCTTTTGGCGAGAAAAAACAATCAACAAAATGGTCTAGGTTGAAGGCAGGTAGGAAGTTAAACAAACTGCAGTCCTTAGGTGATTTTATTTTTAAAGCAAGCAGATTTTACTTATTTGTAAACAACACTTTGGGGAAACTATAACGGACTGCAGTAATCACAAAACAGCTATAGGGTTATTTTGTTTTTCTTAGTATTATACACTAGTAACAGCTATAAGGAGAAAAACTACAATTATAGGTAATTAAGCATACTATATTACCCAACAACAATTAAGGGGGGGACAACTACACTTAGAGCTCATCAAAATTTTTTTTTTGGGGGGGGGCTAAATAAAACAGAAACTGCCTGATATCACCCCAGATGGTATGCTATTCAAATACCCTAATTACAAGCCAGTTAATTAATCAAGAGTTTCAACCGAGACCTACACTGATTTTTTTTTTTTTGATGCTGTAAGTTTTTTTCTTCTTGCACTTTACAGTTCCCGGTCGCTTGAGTGGATTCCCTTAGCACTGTTAAAAGAAATTACAGCTGAAATACTGGATATTTTCAGGGACAGTTGCTAGAGTTAGTGTACTGTAAAGAAAAGATATAGAATGAATATGTTTGCTGATACTTACACTAGTAAAGCTCTATTTAAAAAAAACACTCTCCTCACTTACTCTAAAAGCACCTCTTGTGGCAGCTATGGCACAGTATTTAAGTAAAATGAACAACCAAGACTTGCAGTAAAATACAGAGATATACATACAGATACTATTAGGACATTTAAATACTCTACGCAGTTCTTATGGGAGCTATGCTAAAATATGATATGGAAATGCTGTCACTATTACATAAAAAGAGCAATCAAAGAGAAAACCCTTGCAGAAAAATAAAGGGAATTTAAACATACAGAATCAATTAAAAGCTAGAACTCAGTCCAGTAGGATTTTAATAGCATTCCAGTTTACTTAAAATAATTGTGTGACCACCACTACAATCATTAAACAAGTAAAACCTTAAGTTTCGTAAAGGGGCCTGTACATTAAAAATGTAAAACCTAGCCTTGGAGATAATTACTAAAACTATTTCATAGTCGTCATAGTCGTTTTAGTAGTACAGAGTGTTATAACATCAGCATTTCAGAGAAGAGTCACAATTATATATCATTACCACTCATGTCAACAAAAAGTCAAATAGGAAAGAACAACAGATTCCAAGTCCTGCATTTCAGTAGCGTACAATTTAAGGAGCATTGAGAAAATAGTAAGGATACTTACATGGGGAGCACACAGGACCAGCGAAGGTCAAACAGTATCTAGTTTATTTTTTGAAAATGGCACCCGATCTTCAGCAGGTTTAAATAAAGTAACTAAGTACATTAGGTGAAGGGAGAAAGGAATACCTCATTGGTCAGGTGGGAACCAGTTCTTACAGGGAAAGATAGAGCCAAGTCAGTGTGCTTGTGACCAGAAAAACACAAACACAGTGGTCTGGGTTGAAGGTAGATAGGAAGTTAAAGGAACTGTAGTCCCTTGGTGATTTTTATTTTTAAAGCTAGTAGATTTTACTTATCTGTAAACACTCTAGGGAAATCATAATGGACTGCAATAATCACAAAACAGCTATAGGGAAACTTTATTTTTCTTAGTATTATACACTAGCAATAGCTATAGGTAATTAAGCTTACTATTTTACCCAACAAAAACTTCGGGGAGACATATATACTTACAGCTTATTTATCAGATGGGGGGGTTAAATAAAACAGAAACTGCTTGATATCGTCCCTGGTGGTGTGCTCTCCAAATATGCTAATAACAAGCCATTTAATTAATCTTTATTTCAGCACTTTACAGTTCCCAGTCACCTGAGTGAATTCACCTGGCCCAGTTAAAAGAAAGTACAGTTGAAATACTGGATATTTTCAGGGATAGTTGCTAGAGTTAGTGTAACTAATTTTGTGATGCTGTAAGCTTCTTCTAGCACTTTACAGCTCCTGGTCACTTCAGTGGGTTCACAGAGAGCAAATACAGCTGAAATACTGGATATTTTCAGACACAAATGCTAGAGTTTCTGTAATTGATTTTTTTTATGCTGTAAGTTTCTTTCTTCCAGGACTTTATAGTTCTCAGTCGCTTGAGTGGGTTCACCAAGCAGAGTTAAAAGAAATTACAACTGAAGTTGCTAGAGTTGGTGTAACTGATTTTTTGATGCTGTAGGTTTCTTTCTTCCAGCACTTTACAGTTCCCGGTCGCTTGAGTGGGTTCACTGAGTGCAGTTAAAAGAAATTACAGCTGAAATACTGGATATTTTTAGGGATAGTAGCTAGAGTCAGTGTAAAAAGAAGTTATGTCTTACCATAACGTTCCATCTGTGTTGTTGATCTTCACTAATCCTTGACTGCGGACTCAGTTCCAAGCCTCAGAACAGACTCAGCCATTTATTTCAGCTCGCACCTCCCAAACTCTTGAACCAAGTTTTTACCCATAATGTTTCTCTCAAAATTACCTCAGATTGAGTTTGCCTAAATTAGTGGCAGACATACAGGTAATAAGAAAAGATCAGACATGTGTCTATAATAAGAAGGCAGTCCTGAAGAATTCAATCCACTAAGAGTCTCAGGATTGGGGACAGAGGGAATGAAAGGGATTAGTGAAGATCAACACAGATATAACATTATGGTAAGATGTTCATAGGTTCATACTAGGCTATCTGCCCTAGGGCATTTATAAGCCTAGCCAGAGTGTGTTTGGCTTTCGCCACCCATTTTAAATGAATTTTGCTATGCCCTTTTTCGATGTTAGTATACTGTGCCTCTGTCTAACAGTGACATAGAAGTGATACCCGGGGTAAACCTACTATCTCCCATCCACTCATCAAGATTCCTCTTGAAGAGAGTCAATGAGGGACTCTGCCTAACCTGGACTGGGATTTTATTCCAGAGTGAAGGGAGCCTCTGGGTTATGAATCTGTCCCTCCAGCATGTCCCATTTATTTCAGTGCTGAGGTTCAAGTCTCTCGAGCGCGTAGCTCGATGGGATTTGGATTTTCTGAGGTGCAGCATGTCCATTAAATCCGGGTTGGACATGGCTTTATACGTCAGGCACAGATCGCCTCTGAGCAGGCGGTATGCCACTGAGTAGAGCTGGAGTTTCTTTAACCAGGCAGCATATGGTGTCTGTTTGAGACCTTTGATCCTCTTGGTGAGGTACTTTTGGGGTCTTTCCAGTTGCTGCAGGTGTCTGGTAAGGTACATCCCAAAAGGGGCATTGTACTCAATTATGGGCCTGATGAGGGATGAGAGGCACGATGACCTCCCCTGATCTAGATATGAATCCCTTCATGATTAGGTGGGCTATATAAAATGTTTTTCTAACCACTTTGGCCACGTGGTTGTCAAATGAGAGATTGCTATCAACTTGGGTCCCGAGGTCCCTAATTACTTCTTCTGTACTTAATGGATTACCACCTATGTGGTAATTTGTGGGCACTTTGTTTTTGCCAAAGGGGATGACAATACACTTTTTGGCGTTTAGCTTGAGGCCGTGGCTCTGGCACCAGTTGTCTGTTTCTATGAGGCCCTTTTGGAGGATGCTTGTGTCGGCTGGAGAGTCTATTATGGCGCCCAGTTTGCAGTCATCTGTGAACTTGGTCAGCCATAGTCCTTCCTTGTTAGCCTGTACCTCCGAGAAATATATACCGAACAAGAGAGGTCCCAGGACTGAGCCTTGTGGGACACCACTTGTAACTGGTTTGGAGTCTGACATGGCTCCAGCAATTCTAACCATGTGGGTTCTGTCCTTGAGCCAGTTTGCAACCCATCTAGTGACATAGGGGTTTATATTTAAGCTGGTGAGCTTATCTATAATGCCCGAGTGGGGTATTGTATCGAAGGCTTTTGCAAGTTCCAGGTAGGCTTCCCCTCGTCAATGGCCTTGGTGACTTGTTTCAAAGAAATCAACCAGGTTTAAGAGGCAGGATCTGCCCTTAAAGCCGAACTGGGTAGGATCCAGTGTCTGTAGGTCCCCAGTATCTTTATTTATGAGGTCCATGATGATCCTTTCCATAGCTTTGCAGACCAAGCTAGTCAAGCTTATGGGGCGAGAGTTTCCAGGATCCATTGAGGCACCACCTTTGTGGAGAGGGACCACTGTTGCTGTACGCCACTCTTTGGGTACATATCCTGTAGTAAGGCTGAGATTGAACAGTAGTTTTACGTTTGGGTTTAGTTCTTCTTGGAGTTCATGTAGGACGCAGCCTGGGACACCGTCTGGTCCCACTGATGCTGTGTTTTTTGCTTTGGAGAGGGTGGTTCTTACCTGAGCATCTGAGATGTCAGGGGGGGGGCAGCACTCTGCTGGGATAGATATTTGCCCTTTTGGTGGGGAAGGGGGGGAGAAGTTTGCGCTGACCCTGTCAGCTAGGATGTTGGCAATGTCTGTGGGTTTGGTGTATTTTTTGTCATTTTGGACTAATTCTGAGCATATCTGGGAATTACCACCCAGGTTCCTAACATAACTAAAGAAAGCCTTGTGATTATCCTTAGTGTCCTGTGCAATTTTTCTCTCGAAGCTGGCCTTAGACGATTTTATGAGTGTCCGTAGTTTTTTGCTAATACTGATCAGAGATGCCTTCCCTTTTTGGAATTTTGCTTTATCATGTAGTAGCTTCCTCCTTCTATTGTATAGTTTGTTTATGGCTGGGGTCCACCAGACAGGATGCCTAGCTTTGGAGGATTGGGTCTTGGTTTTATTTGGGATTGCATGATCCATGCATTCCTGAAGGTGTTCATAGAATGCGTTTATAAAGGATTCTGCGGTCTGGGCCGTATTTTCCACAGGCCCGGGGGCTTTGAAGGATTCCACCTCGGTTTTGAGGAGTGTGAAATTTGCTTTAGAGAAGTTTTTCACTGTGGTTTTCTGGGCAGGGGCTGGGGTCGGGATGTGAATATCTTGTGAGATTAGTTTATGGTCTGATCTTACCAGTGAGGGATACACTTCTGGTCTGGAGCATAGAGTCCCCATGTTGGTGATGATCAGGTCCAGTATGTTTTCCCCTCTTGTGGGAGTGGCAACAAGTTGTTCCATAGCATTTGAGTTTATAAATTCTAGGAACCTTTGGGCTAGGGTGTTGGAGCTAGAGTAATGCTCCCAGTCTATGTTAGGGTAGTTGAAGTCGCCCAATATATTGGTGTTTGGAGAGAACTTCATATTTTCCAGTGTTCTCAGGAAGGCCGAGTGGAGTTCCTGGGTTTGGGAGGGTGGTCTGTAGCAGGCTATAAACTGGAAGGCAGTTTTACCCACTGTTAGTTGCACATGGATAGTCTCTGCTTCGTGCTATGCCACCAACCTGGAGGTGTGGGTATCTTTGACGAATATTGATACTCCCCCTCCTTTTGTGGTTCAGTCCAAGTTTTGGGGCCAAAAAACATGGTATGAGGTATAACCTGGTAGTGCTGGGGTGCTCTCGGGAGCCTTGAACCTGGTTTCTGTTACTGCACAGATATCGATGTTCTCCATGCTAAGGAGAGTTTCGAGTGCGTGCATCTTGAGGTTTAGACTTCTGGCATCGAGTAGCATTACTCTTAGTTTCTTATCCCTTGTGATACCTATGGAGGTGGGTTTGTCTTTTGAGCCTTGCCTAAAAAAGGCACTATGGGGGTGGCAAGAGCCTTTGCCAATATCCAGGGGTGACAGGTGCAAGCCATCCCTAGCGAAGCATCGTGGCTTGTCGAGCATGTCATCCCAGGCAGACAGGCATTGGATCCCCTTTAACTTCTTTATCTGATGTTGTCAATCTTCACGTAATCATTGACTGTGGGACAGAGTTCCCAGTTACCTGAATCTTGGGAGGACTCATGGAAGAATATTCCTGAGCACCATCGACCCAACTGATGCCTGTCCCCTGGAGACCTGATCAAGTTTGTAATGAGTGATAAAGGTATGAGGCGAAGCGCAAGCAGCTGCTGCACAAATATCATCTAAAGCAGTTCTAGAGTGAAAAACTGCGGAAGTTGCCACTGGTGTAGTTGAATGAGCTTTGACATGGTGTGAAGGATCAATTGACAAATAAATGAAATACAGTCTCTAAGCCATTTCGCCAGGGTAACCTTCGAAACTGGACTGCCTAAAGAAAGGGAAGAAAAGGACATAAACAATTGATCAGATTTTCTAAAGTCTTTTGTTCTGTGAAGGTAAAAATGTAAGTGTCTGTGAACGTCTAATAAATGTAGAAAGTACTACCCTTTGTTGGAAAAATTGGGGAAAAAGACTGGAAGCGTGTCTGATTGATATTAGATTCTGAGACTACTTTTGGTAAAAAGGAAGGGTTAGTCCTTAGGGAAACCCTATCCTTGTGAAACATGATATAGGGTGGTTTGGAGGCTAAAGCCTGGAGTTCAGATACCATTTCTGCAGTTGTGATGGCCACTAAAAATAAACTTTTCCATGACAGGAACTTTAAGTCGCGGGTAGCTGATGGTTCAAAAGGGAATAAAGTAAGGGACTGAAGAACCAGCGATAGATCCCACAGAGGAATAGGTTCTTTAAAAGGGGGTCTTAACATTAGAACTCCCCTTAAAAAGGCTTTACAAAGTTTGTGAGGCATCAGGGATGATCCTTCGAAACCTATGTGGAAGTTCGAGATTGCCTCTAGATGAACTTTAACTTTAATTGTCGAGGCTGAAGAACCAGACTGATAGAGAGTTGCTAAGAAGTCCAAAACTTTATGAACTGGAGTTGTACAAGGGTAAAGTTCGTTCATAAGGGCCCAATTTGCACATTTTTCCCTTTTACTTTGATACAGTTTTCTAGTTGAAGTTTTGTAATGGGCTACAATGATTTGGCGGACAGGAAAGGAGAGGGATGCATGCCTGGCAATCATGGGAATTGGAGAAGCCAAGCTATGAGAGCTTGAGATGATGAAGGTTCAGATGAACCATGCTCTCCGGATGGGACAGCAGGTCCAGAGCTGGGTCCAGTATCCACGGTTCCCGAAGAAGATGAGGCCAACAGAAGGGGAATCAAACTTGTCAAGGCCAGAATGGGGCAATGAGGATTACTGAGTTCTCCTACCTCTTGGCTTTCTTTAGAAACTGGGATATCCAGGGAGTTGGTGGAAAGGCATAGAGGAGACTGAGGGGACAATTGTGGAGAAGAACATCCCTGGGTGACTCCCCCAGGGGGGATTAGGGCAAAGTAACTGCTGCACTTGCTGTTTAGGGGGAATGCAAAAAGACTGTAGCAAAGTTGGCCCCAGTGACGAAAATTCTGTTTTGTCACTGCAGGATTGAGAGACCAGTCATGAGGATGGTTCTGCCCAGTTTGTCTGCTATCACACTGAAGCTCCCCAGAATGTGCATTGGTGTGAAAAAGCAGTTGGAAGAAATCACCCATTGCCAAAATCTGAGGGCTTCTTGATACAATGGGTAAAATTTGGTTCCCCTAGTTTGTTAATATACCAAACTACCATCATGTCTGTTTGAATTGCTACTGTCCCCAGAGGATGGGCACCTTGGAATGCTTCCATCGCTAACACTGTCGTTATCTCTAGAACACTAAAGTGCATGTCGGCCTCCAGTTTGGACCATGTGCTTTGGACTGTTCTTCCCAGATAATACCCACCACACCCTATCTGGGAAGCATCCATGGTCACCATGACTTGGGGTTGTGGAAGAACGAAAGATTGTTCCAAGAGGATCTGATAGGAATGGAGCCACCACAAAAGATCCTGTTTGCAGTGATTGGTAATGACGATTTGGTAAGACATTGGCTGATGTATTAGATACCACTGGGAGGCAAGTAACCATTGTAATATTCGCATGTGGTACCTTCCCCTAAGGGGACAAGATTGAACCCTTTTCTTTTGGGTAACGTGTCTGACCTGGGATATGATTCACTGTAGTCTTTCTAGTGAAAGTGAAGCAATTCCTGTAAAAGTGTCCAACCGGGCTCCAATGAACTCCAATTGTTGAGAAGGCTGCAAATTTGACTTTTCGTAATTTATTGTTATGCCTAGAGATGCACAGAGATACAGAGCATAATCTCTTGCCCATTCTAACTGACGCCTGGTGGAAGCAGTGAGGAGCCAGTCGTCGAGGTATGGAAAAACATGAAATATTTGCAGTCTGAGATGAGCTACAACCACTGCCATGCATTTGGTGAACACCCTGGGGGTTGAGGTGAGTCCAAAGGGCACTGCTCTGAATTGGAAATGACTGGCTCCCAGCTAGAAGTGTAGGAATCTCCTGGAGCGTTTGCCCAATTTTATGTGGTAATAATTGTCCTGGACTTCTACAGACCACAACCAATTGTCTTTTTCCAAAAATGGAAGTATTGAATATAGCAAGATCATCCGGAGTTTGGTTTGCTCAAATGCCTTGTTAAATTGGTTGAGATCCAAAATGGGTCTCCAGTCCCTTTTTTATGGGCACAAAAAAATCCTCGAGTAAAAACTGGATCCTATTTGGTCTGGTGGGACTTTTTGGATGACTCTTTTGTCAAGCAGTTTTTGAATTTCTGCTACTGCTTCTTCCCCGTGACTGGGTGGAACATCTGGGAGTTTCTCTGGGTTTCTGGGAATAAAGATAGTGGGATTTTGTAACCTCTGGATATTATTCCCTGGACCCATTTGTCGGAAGTTATTAGCTGCCAGGTGGGATGGTGCAGAGAAAATCATCCCCCAACTGCCTCCAGAGAAGGGCAATCAGGCATCCCCTTCAGGGATGCTGGTTGGAACTCCAAGAGAAGGAGTCTCTGAACCCCTGATTTTGCAGGCCACTTCTGCCTCTGGGGTAGGTCTTCCATTACTTCTCCCTCTTCCCTAGGGAAAGTCCTTGCCATGTGAATCCTGGAAAGGACCTTAGGATTTTTTAAACCACAGTCTCCCACTTCTCTGGTTCCTAGAGTAAGGCCTCTGAGTGGAGAAATGTATGCCTATGGCAGACAGGGTCTTCCAATCTTTTTCAAATCTGGCAAGTATATCTAACATTTGGGCCAAATAGAGATGCTCCATCAAATGAGGCATTGACGAATAGCACTTTAAATGGCTCCACAAAGTCACACAAGCGCATCCAGGAGAGTTTTCTAATGGCTATGCCTGAACCTGGAACTCTAGTTGTCCCTTCAGCTGTGTGAGCAATGAACCTCATGGATGAGTTAGAAATCGCTTCCAGGGTTGCTAGCTGTGAGATAACTTTGTCACGCACCTGATCAGCCACTGTTCCTGACAGGGTATCTGAAAGCTCTTTGATCAGATCCCTCTGCAATGTTATAAAATGTGCCATGTAATTCAGGGGCTGAGAGCAAAGGTCGATGAAGAGTAAATACATTTCCCAAACCTATCCATAGTCCTGAACTCCTTCTTAGGAGGATGGATAGTGGGACTTTCCTCAGTAAGTTCCTTCTTAGTGGCTGCCGCTATCACCATGGCGTCAATGGGTATGCCTTTAGACCAGTGTTGTTCATCCTCAGAGGTTGAGAGGATGCGATCAGGTCTTCTGGGGATAGGCTCAATGGATGTGGCATCTACAACGCCTGCTGAGCGATGAGTTTAATGAGATCATCAGCAGGCGGAGAGATTCAAGAAGTAGATGGCTGGATTCAAAACACCTCCAGGTATACCAACTCCTCAGAAGAAGACTGGAGGGTTGCCCAGTTGACCAGCCACCCCTCTGTTTCAGGATTTCTAGGATGTCCCCAAAGGAAACATCATCGGGGGGGAGACCTTGGGGAACCTTCCCCCTCATCGCAGTTGATATAAGTACTTCCTCTAGCACTTTTATTTTCAGAAGAACTTCCTTGGGGGGATGCTCTGGGGAAGTATCCGAAAAAGAAACCACCAAGGTAGGTTTTTCCAGGAGGATTTCTGCCCTCTGTCTTGGGAATGAGATTGATGTTAGCTCTGGTTGATGTGATGTGGAGATCTGTCCCGACGATGGCAGCGACTGTGAGTCCCCAATGGACAAAGCCTTCTCCATGATTCGAAAGGCCTGCCCCCATAGAGAGATGGGAAATGGGAACTGAAAAAGACTCCTTCAGAACAGAGGTCCCACCCTGCACTGAGGAGGTGACCCCCGAACCCGAAGCCTGGGTTGATCCTTCGTAGGCCGAAGCATCAATGACAATGAACAACTCAAACTAAAGAAGCTGATCCATGCACCTTTTGACACGACCAAAAAGTCTCAACCCTGGGAGACCTCCAGTGCCGAAGGGCTGGAGGAACTCAAGGCTGCGCTCAGTACAGAGACAAAGTTGCTACTGGAACAGAGACAGCCGATACTGGAAGGGCCAGAACCAAGGGCTCCAAAGCTTCGATCAAAGTTAAAGGAGGAATAGGTGGTAGCAGAAGGTGTTTGGACAATGGACTGGCTAGGAACCAAAGGCAATCAACTCACCATGAGAAACTGTCTCATGATGTTGGTCTCAGACAGGCTCTCTTAGTTGATCGAACCAATACCGTCGATGGAGACCTAGGGGGCATTGCATCCACAAAGGGGCTGTGAGGTCTGACTTTATGTGGATCAATAGAGGATGAGTATTTCTACCTTGGTACCAAAATAAATTGTGGTTGCTCCAGTACCGATTTGTCTGTCTGAGCCAAGGAACCCAATGTCGGCTCCAAAGATTTAGATGATGTAGCATCAAGTCCTGCCTTCGGTGTCGAGGAAGTGGTCAGTACAGAAGAATGCTTTGAAACCTTCTTTGTCGGTTCTGAAACGGTTGGAGCTGAAGAAGGGCGTTTTCTAGATGAAGGTGAAGAATTAGAAGAACTGTTTTCTGTTCTCAACACAGAAAAGGCCTCTTCAAAGTCACTCTTTAAAAGACCTTTCAAAATAAGTTTATTTTTATGTTCCGTGAGACTTCTCATACAAAAGGCATGACATATAGAGCAACTCTCCTGTAAATGAACCTTCCCAAGACAATATACACATAAGGTATGTGCTTCTGAATTGGGCATCTTGCCCTGACACTTAAGACATCTCTTAAAGCCTGATGTGCCCTTAGAAGACTCAACTGGTGACTCAGATTTTTTCAGCCATCATATAAAGGAAAAACGAACAATCACTCACTCACTCACAGAGAGAACGACAGAGGATCTAAATCTTGTCATCACAAAAAACAAAACATGCTGGAGGGATAGGTTCCTGACCGAGAGACTCCCCAGACTCTGGAATAGATTGCCCATACATGTCAAGCAGAGTGCCTCTTTGGCCCTCTTCAAAAGGAACCTTAACGATTGGATGGGAGAAAGGAAATTCACCCCGGGGATCATGTCAGTCGCCCTGCTAGTCAGGGATCCAGGAAAGTAAATAGTGTGGGAAGAAATAGCCAGGGAATTGTTATGGCTAGGCTTGTATAGGCCCTAGGGTTGATAGCCTAGTACCAACCTATGAACCTATAAAGGTTTTTTTTTTTTTTCTTTTAAACAGAGATAGATGGAGAAGAAAAAATACCAACTAAGGTAAGCAGAATACCCTGAAGGGTAAGAAAGGAGTACCAACAATGGTACTTTGACAGAAAACTACCAGCGGTAGATAAAAAAAGAGAGATAATAAAGGCACTCACACACATGGAAAATAGAAACAAGAAGAGCGGGTAAATTAGAAATACACTAGGAGAAGGAAATAACCTTATAAAAGTAAATATCAGTAAAAAGACTTGCTAACTATCAAAGCAAGGCTCGAGAGCAGTTGAACACTTCTGACACTTGAAGCAGCAAACAAAATCTGAGGTAATTTTGAGAGAGGAGCATTATGGGTAAAAGCCTGGCTCAAAAGTTTGAGAGGTGCGAGTTGAAATAAATGGCTGAGTCGGTTCCGAGGCTCGGAATCGAGCCCGCAGTCAAGGATTACGTGAAGACTGACAACATCAGATCTGATTTTTTGATGCTGTAAGTTTATTTTTCCAACACTCGTCAGATCCTAATCAATTGAGTGGGTTCACCGAGCACAGTTAAAAGAAATTACAGTCATGCCAAAACAAGCCCTACTTCTGGACCACGATTCCAACATGCAATGTCTTCTGATGGTAATAAGCAGTACACCATATTGTAACTTCTAAAATATCTTGTGTGGACACAACTGAAACAAACTGCTGATATGGGTGCTGCTACTGGAGTGACATGAACTCTCATAGTGCCTTGAAGAAGTGAGCCAATCATTCTCACGCTCAAACACTGAGATAGCTGATTCTGAAGACATGAAAAATGACACTGTGTTCTACAGCCATTTCCAATCTGACCTGCAACTTTACAAAGCTGAAATGATTTGGTACGTTCTTTTTTACACAGCACATCAGTATAGAATAGTCTTTGCAGATTTGCAGGTGGCCTGGCTGAAAGTGAAAGTTGTCCTTGAAGGCAGTCAAGGTATTTTATGTACTGTCTACTCTTCTTCCACACAGATGTATAATGAAGTTTCTTGATAAAATCAGTGTAGCTTTGGACTGATAAGCACTTCAAGTGGTCCCCCTAGTCATAATTCAAAAAACAAGTGGTCAGAATTTGAACTTCAGTGGCAGAAGTAATGCTATTCCTGTGCTGATTTCTGTCCACCAAAGAATTTAATTTTTTAAGTCCCATATTACAGGAACCTCCATATCCAGAGGGTCTGCAGACTGCTTGCAAACAACTGTGAGGTGCCACTCTGTCTTATACACAAATGCATATCTGCCACTGTGTCTTTCTTGTACACAATCTTGCTTGAAGGACAAAGAGAATGGAGGACAGCATGAAACCAAGTACTCTCAGAACCAAGTTTGCTTGTGATGGTCTGTTGCCAAGAGAATTGAGGATTTCCAAGACAGCTACACAGAGTTACAATTTGATTACAACTGTCCCAGTGTGAAAACTGAAAATGGTAAGACAGCAAAAGTTACACATTTGGGTAAAATTCAGTTATTAGTTAAGTAATTATGCTATGTGGATGACAGCAAAAGAGAAATTTTGAGAAAGTAACGCAAAATCAAACAAAAATGAGAAAAAAAAGCTCTGACTGGGAAGAACCTCGCTGCTGGTCAGAAGAAAGCAGTTCAAGTTTCTGTTGTGGTAAGGGAAAAATAAATCAAATGCACTCAGATGTTTTTAAAATAGAAGGTACACTGTAGGAATACTTTTTTTTCAAACACCTTTACTGAATACTTGTGACATAGCTAAATTTACATTCACAATAAAAGTAATCAAACTATATTAACATAAACATTACACTTCACATATAAAGCTATATACCATATAATTTAAGCAATATTACATAAATTACTCAATTCCTGCTTTTTTTTTCAAACAAGAAACATCTTTATTAAACCATCACTTACTATATACTCAATTATACATTTATATAAATGAAAACAAACCACACAACCCTAGTCACAAGCATTTTACATAATAAATCATACTAATACACTCCCAGTTGCAACATTATACATCACTTATCTACCCAATCTTTCTCACTCAGACATTAAATAGTTCATTTAAATCCTGCCTCATTCTTCCCCTGTATGTACTATTCCTACAATTCCCATTTTTCCCTATGTAGTTTGCTCCTACCTTTTTCTAAAGATCTCAATTCCAGTTGTTTTATCTCTGTTACTATATTCGGTACTTTCAGTACACTTGGCTTAAATTTTGATTTCCATTTCCAAGTAAATGCTTTTTTGGCAGCCACCATTATTAAAGACAGCAAGGCCTTACCATGTCTAGGCAAATCTGATTCTGTATTATAGCTCAGAAAACTCACCCCCCCTTGTCAGACCAATCTGCCCATCTCAGACAGTGCATCCCGCAGGGAATCCTTAAACTCTGCCAACTCACTGCACTCCCAGAAAATATGTTCCCAGTTACCTCTTTCTTCCCCTTCATACCTCCAACATTTACTATCTGCATGAGGGAAAATTCTCTGGAGTCTACTTGGGGTATAAAAATATCTATGTAAACATTTCAAGGCAAAAATCATAAATCTTTTAGATTTTGTTGCACATCTGGGAGACATACATATGACCCCTAACCGGGAAAAGCCGAAAGACATATAACCTCCCATTATTTCTTTGTGAATTGCTTATCCAGTTCTCTTCCCAATCCTTTCTAACCTCTTGATTATGCAACATTTTATATGCTCAACTAATTATGCCTTTTTTAATGGCAGCTTCTGTTCTAGATTCTATTAAAAACTCTACCAGTGTTGGTCTTTCATTTAGGAACCCCCTATTTCTTTCTCTTTGCCTATACTCTAATATCAATCCTTGAAATGGAAGACAATCTATAACCCGCAGTCCAAATAAATTCTTGGTGTCTTCCCATTCAGTCATCTTTCCCTCTCTAGATATTTCCTCCCAATACTTTGGTTCCTTTGCCAGTTTTCTCCAATAAGTTCTGGCCCCCTCTTGCCTATTGTCTGTATCCTTAATTGCAGTCATCCCTATCGGCAGAATCTCCTTTCTCCATTCTTGTGTTGGTTTAGTTCTTAGAATACTTTCTGCTACTTTAGGGATATAATATTCTGCATAATTACTGTTATTCTCCTTAAAGGCCTGCATCCAAATTCCCAGTCTCTCCTTGTTTCTTGAACTTCCTCTGTGTTTCATCATCATCCCTTTCCACTTTGAATTATAGTTTTCTACTTGTGCTATGTATAGGAATCTTAACTGTGTAGCTCTGAAATACCCCTTTCAAACTGGGTAATCCCAATCCGCACTGTTATACTGGAAGAATCAGCTTTTCCCACTTGACTTTTGCCATCTTCCCTTCCCAGATAAAGTCTTTCAGTTCTTTATTAACTGCTACCCACAACTTCTCCTTTGGTTGATAAAAACATGCCTTACCAGACTAAAGGAACTAAAAACATTTTAACTGCTTGTATCTTACTATCCATTTTCCATATAACAAAACTTCCAATTTCTCAGTTTTTGTACTATCTTTTGTTTAGTCTCTTCCCAAATATCCTCACCTGCCACACTAGAAAAATTTTTAATCCATACTCCTAAATATTTCATTTTATTATGTCCCCATAAATATGGGTATTCCTGCACCAGTTCATGTGTGGGTAAATAATTTACTGCTATTGCCTTTGTTAACTTTGTATCCCGACAAGATCTGAAACTGTCTCAAAATGGTCCACAACACTGTAATGCCTTTTTCTGGTTTTGTCAGGTACAAAATAATATCATCTGCAAATAAAGCCAGCTCTTCTTGACTATCATACCAATTACATCCGTGAATTTCTGAGTCCTTTATTTTCTTTGCCAGTGGTTCTAAAGATAATGCAACAATAAAAGGGAAAGATGACACCCCTGCCTGGTTCCTCTGCTCAAGCAGAATTTATCAGAAAGGATCTCACCCACTTTAGGACAATATAAGAGGGATCAGAGGCAAAAATTAATCAACCTTATAATTTTTTTCTGGAAATGCAAAAGCTTCCATTGCCCTGCTCATACAGTCCCAGCTTACTCTGGCAAATGCTTTCTCTGCATCAAGACCAACCAATAACAATAGTATTTTCCTACATTCTATTTCTGTCTGGATCATCAATGTTCTGTTAATGTTGTCAAATGCTTGCCTCCCCTACACAAAACCACACTGATCCATAGCTCTCAGTTTTAGCATTACTTTTGCCATTCTTTTAGCCATTATAGACATGAACACTTTATAATCATGGTTTAGTATTGAAATGGGCTTGTATGAAGCTGGATCTGATGGATCCTTGCCCTCTTTAGGTATTACAGCTACCACTGCTTTCTTCTAGGAGGGTGGAACTTCTCGTCATCAGATACTGTTAAACAAAACCTTCCAGATCTTTATCAGTTTTTATCTCCTAGCTCCCAAACTTCCACAGGAACAGCATCTATTCCTGGGGACTTTCCTGTAGATTGGTTATATATCACAATTTTTATCTCATCTTCTCCTATCATGTTAGTAATTGAGCTTCCTCTACCTGTAACCTTGGCATATTTAATTCTTCCATAAACATTTCCATTTGTATCTTTTCTTGATTTTCATATTTCTCTGCTTTATAGACTCTCATAGAATTTCCAAAATATTTCTAATACCTCTACAGGATCTCTTGTTATCTTCTTTGTTATAGGTTCGCCAAGTTTTGTGACAGCCCTTTCTACTTTCTGTTGCCTGAGTCTTTGCTTTAAAAGTTTTTGTGCTCTAGAGTTATTATAAAAAAAATAAAATAAAATGGTTGCTTAACAGCAATCTTTCTGAGCTTGTGCATATTATTGAGGTAATCCCTTATTTTTTGCCAAGTATTCTGCAGTTGATCCTCCTCTTGTTCTGTGAGACTCCCCCTATGCTGCAATACTTTAATATTTGTTAGCCCCTCTAAATAATTCTTGTTGCTTCTTAACCATAGCTCCCTTTCTTTTATTTCCACCCAATTTTTAAACTCCATCTCAATTTTATCCAACTCCTTAGTTACATTTTCAGAAAAAATTTCTATCAACTCCAAGAGTTCCTGAATAATCTCCACTACCCATTCCTCAATTTCCTCTCTTTTCAACAGATAGGTGAGAAAGTGCCAATGTCTCACTTTTATTTCATTACCTTATGTTTTTATTTTAGCTATTATTGGTGCACGATTTGAAATAGTTATTGGGTGGGTATCAAGGCCTTCAATTAAATGCACGTTCCTGTGAAATATAAATTCTGTCTAGCTTAGCCCAGGTTATATATCTTGGGTAATAATATGTAAATTCACTCCTAACTCCTGGTACTGAATTCACATCTTCCGTGCCAAATATTTTCATAAATTTCTTCAACAATCTACCCTCCTTTGTTATATTTTCCCTTCTGGGCCCCCAGAGACATCTTCACTGCAGAAAATCAAATTCCAGTCCCCACCTATAAGTAATATTCCTTGCTGAAAACTGATTATTTCTCCCAGAATTTTCTTAAGCCCCATTATAACAGTTTTATGTGGAATGTAAAAACATGCCAGTGTAATCCTCCTATCTTGCCAGTAGCCTCTTAGCACTAACAATCTGCCATTATCATCTTCTTCTACCACTGTTGGAGATCCTCTTGCAATTAATATAAGTACTTTCTTTTCCTTTGTTCCAGGTATTCCACTGGCCAACCATCCTGAAAACCTTTCTTCATCAAATTCACATGTTCAGTTCTTTCTAAGTGTTTCTCTGGGAAAATAGCTATTTGCACTCTACATTTTTTTAATATAGTTCACTACTCTTTCTTGCTTGTATTTATCTTTGAGGCCATTTATATTTAAAAACATTAAAGAGAACACCATTGTATTAAAAAGTTATTATTCCCACATTTTATGTACAATACCTTTTTTGTTAAATGTCTAGTTTTAGCTTTTGTGTTACATGCATACACGGTCTGGCAGGTTAAACTTTTATACAGTCGTTTCTTGTCATATACATTTTGAGCCTATGTCACATTTTACAAACTTTCTGTTTTATTGAAAGTACGCTGTAAGAATACTTAAAGTGAAATGATAAAAGGCTGAAAGAAGAATAAAGTTTTAAGTAGTTACTGAGATGAGCTGATAAAACTGCAGAAACCAGAGGCTGAAATGAAAGAAAGACTGGCTAAACAAAAGACTCCTCCAGAGGAGCTATTTCTAAAAATGGTAGAAAGCCAGAGTATGCAGAGAAAACATGACATTGCTTGCTATACTAGAGAAACTTGAAGGAATAGTCTGTATTCATGTTATGAAAGCACAGATAAGCAATAGACTGGTGTTCCACAGCATAATCTGTTAATTAGGAGGGCAAATCTGATGTATGTTCCAAATGAGGCCATAAGAAAACAGCCAAGACTTATACTAGTAAAAATGCAATCATACCATCAGAAACATCTGCTCCTGATAAAAATACACCAAAGGGAAAATATAAAAAAAATTGGGGACACCAGAGTGTTTGTACAAAAATGATTACTTACTGTACACTAGACAAATGAGAAGCAAGTTTATCCTGGCAATCATGGGACCGGTGAGACATATATGAGATTCAAGGTGTTATATCTAGCGGTCTTCAAAATATTTTCTTCCCAGAAAATCAAAGATATTTTTGGATGTAGAACAGACTATTGTGGGTATATAAAATAGCCAGTCATTAATGACGCCGCAAGCTGAAAAGGACTGTTTTTCTGAATCTCCTAAAAATAACAAACCCCATACAGAGATTTTGAACATGAAGCCTTTTCCATCGTTTATTTTATTTTATTTATTTATTTATTTTACATTTGTTGACTGGGATAGTCCGACTGGATGCATGTCCATTTTCAGCGGAGGCCCGGGGAGAAAAGCTCCAAGGGTAAGCAGATACAGCATTACATAATACCAGCATTACATATTACAAACAAACTATTTACAGAGATTACATAAGTAAGCAAGTTAAACAAGTTCCACAGGTTACAGTTAATCCTGAGCACAAGTCAGGATTAAATTAAATTACACAGTAAACTGGTTAACAGATTTTTACACATTCTAGAGAGAGTTAGCCAGGCTTGATACATTGTCATAGCCAGTTAAGTGACAAATGTTGTTTGAGTCTAGTTTTAAATAGACCTAAGGTGGAAAGTAAGGTAATATCAGCTGGAAGAGAGTTCCAGGATCTACTTACAGAGTTTGCAAAGAGAATCACCGGCTGTGTTTTCAATTTTGCTAGTCTGAAATAGTAGTTTGTTAGAGGATCGAAGCGGTCTAGGATTGTTATAGGGGATGATAATATTTTTAAGTGCAGGAGTATTGTCCGGATTATAGAGGATTTTATAGGCCATAATCAGTTGGTTATACTGGATTAGGCTGGGTAGTTCAAGCCACCCAAGCTGATTTAGATTGATGCAATGATGTGTCCTAAAAGGCAGTCCAGTGGAAAACCTGGCAATGTGGTTGTAGCAAATTGAGAGTTTGTTAAGGACAGTCTTGTTTAAATTCGAGAGTAGAGAGGATGCATACAGAAGGGTTGAAAGAAAGTGAGAGCGAGCTATGCCAATTTTAGCTGGAGGGGAAAGGAAGGCTTTTATTCTGTAAAGTGACTCTAGTTTTTTATTGATGGTTTTGATAGTTTGGTTAACATGTAGGTCAAATTTTAGATTACTGTCTATGATGACACCTAATAGTTTTGTAGATGGGTCAGGGGAGATTATTCTGCCATCATTTGATTTTATGGTAAAGGTGACAGTGGTAGACCTACGTGTTGGTGAAAATTACAGCATTTTAGTTTTTTTGGGATTTAGGATCAGACGATGTTCAGAAAGCCAGTTTTCTACTGTATTAAAGGTGGTGTGGGTAGCTGACCATAACTCTACTGGAGATGTGGCTGAGCAAATCAGAGTAGAGTCATCAGCATATTGGATACAGCTGACTTTTGGGATGACAGTATAAAGGTCATTAATGAAGATGGAGAACAGCAAGGGCCCTAGTATAGAGTTTTGTGGTACTCCAAGGGTGTTAGGTAGAAGGTTAGAGAGTTTGTTCTGCCAGAGGACAGCCTGCTGTCGACCATTCAGGTAGGACTGAAACCATTGGAGGGCTCCAGTACCTAGACAGAATGTTTGCAGGGTTAAAAGTTGGTGATCAACCATATCAAATGCCTTGGAAAAGATCCAAAAAGAGGGCTGAGGATATATAATTATTGTTGCGATTATGGTTTATGGTGTTAGTAAAGGCTAGGAGGGCTGAAGTAGTGCTGTGATGAGGACGGAAGCCATGCTGGGTGTCTGCCATAAGGCGATTCTGGATTAGGTGGTGCAGGAGTTGTCTATGAATACATTTTTCCATAATCTTTACAAGTGGAGAGAGTATAGCTATTGGCCTATAATTGGAGAATTCAGTAGAGCTGCCTCCTTTGTGAAGTGGGATTACATAGGATATTTTCCAGATGGTGGGAATTTTAGCTTCTACTATGGTTTGATTGATTAGTATTGAGACGGGGTAAGCAATAACATCAGCTGATGTTTGTAGGTACTCGGCAGGGAGTTGATCAGCAGAAAGTGTAGTGGGTTTTAATTTTTTGATCAAGGTACGGATAAGTGAAGTGGCGACTGGTTGGAAGCTGAACGCAAGTAGGTTTCTAGGGGTGCTACTTTCAGGACCAGGGGAGCTAGGAGGTAGTTGGCTAGCTAGGGCTTGAATGGTCTCAGTAAAGAATTGGTTAAAACTATCAGAAACATCTTCAGGGGGGGTTTATCAATAGTAGCAGCAGGGATTGGGGATGAAGTTTGTCCAAGATGTAGTAGATTATTTAAACCTGCCCAAAACTTCTGAGGGTTATTTTGATTTACTGTATGCAAATTACAGTACTATTGTTTTTTGTCTTGTAAAATTGATTTTTTGGTTTCGTTCCTGGATTGCCTGTAGTTAATGTGATCTTGAGGGTCTTTAGAAGAACGCCATAAAGCCCATGCTTTGTTTCTAAGGGTAATTTTGAGTTTAGACTCTATAGAAAGCCATGGTGCATTTTTTGCCTTGGTTCTCTTTGAATGAACAGGTGCATGCAAATCAAGGATCTCAAGGAATTTGTTGTTAAAGTATGCTACTGGTTTCTCTAAGGGGAGGTGTTTTAGAATAGACCAATTACATGAGTTTAGTTCTTGTTGGAATTTGACAGGGTCAAAGTTTTTATTGTTTCTAACCTTTCTGAGTAAGGGTTGTTGGGAATTAATGGTTTTGTGCTTAATTACATATGTGAGAAGGTGATCGCTTAGGCCATTAAGGAGGGTACCAGAGTTGTACAGTTGGGGGTGACTGTTTATGAGTACCCAGTCAAGTAAACTTTCTTTTTGGTTGGGTTTACTTATCCTGGTAGGGGTGGCTATGATTTGTGTAAATGCATGCAGGTTAATATGGGTGGTTGGGGATTCTGAGGAACAGGTGCCCCCCCCAGTCTATGTTAAAGTCTCCAAGTAGTAGGGTTTCTTGGGGGTAGTGACATGATAGCCAGTGCAGGATATCTTCAAATGTAGATATATTGTTATCCCAGGGGGGAATGTACATACAGATGATATTAATGCATTTATTTTTATTAAGTTGCAATTTGGTGGCAAGAATATCTGAGTTATTAATCTGAGGAGGTTGTATTACATCTATGGTGACATTCAACTCAGATTTACAGAGGACAGCTACCCCCCCCCCCTTCCTCGAAGCACGATCCAGCCTGTGTATGTTGTACCCAGGTGGTAACACTTCATTGTGTTAGGTTTTAACCAGGTTTCAATAAACAGAGAATCTCAGGGGAGTGGACATCCAGAGCTGGTTTGGCGTGCTGTTTGCCTGCAACTTGGATTATTAGTTCTTATTCCAGGCAAAATATTCTCCTTTTGTGGAGTATATTGATCTTGTTACAAGTGGTAATCTCCTCAATGACCTGTGTCCAGTCCCACTTTCTCCTTATTTCTTGAAATCCCACCCAATGCATCATTATCCCTTTCCACTCTGAATTATAACCTTCTATATATCAGTCTTAACCACGTTGCTCTAAAATATCCCTTTAAATCAGGTAATCCTAAACCACCCTGTTCTATTGGGAGGACCTACTTATCTCACTTAACTCTTGCCTTCTTCCCCTTCCAGGTAAATTCCTTCAACTCTATAAATGATTGTTCACAACATCTCCTCTGGTTGATAAAAATATGGCTAACCTATATAAAAAACTAAAGGGGCTAAAAACATTTCCACTGCTTGAACCTTACTAGACATATACATAAACAAGAACTTCCAGATGCTCAGTTTTTGTATTACCTTTCTTTTAGTCTCTTCCCACATACCCTTACCTGCCTTATTTTAATCCAGACTCCTAAATACTTTATCTTATTGTGTCCCCATAAATATGAGTATTACTAAACCAATCTGTACATGGGTACATGATTTATAGCTATAACCTTTGTTTTATCTTCATTAATTTTATACCCTGAAAAGACTTGAAACTGCCTCAGAATGTTCCACATCATCCAAATGTCCTTTCCTGGATTTATCAAGTACAAAATAATATCAAATGCAAATAATTCCAACTTTTCTTTATCATTCCGATTGCATCCTTGAATTTCCAAGTCCCTTATCTTCTTTGCCAAACACTCTCTATATAAAGCAAATAAAGATGAAAGAAGACACCCCTGCCTGGTTTCTTTGTTCAAACATAACTTCTCAGAGAGGAATCCTTCCACTTTAATGCGTTTCACCTGATCCTTAACATACCCTACCTTATTATTGTATCAGGGAATGCAAATGCTTCCAGTGCCCTACTCATAAAATCCCAGCTTACTCATTCGAATGCTTTCTCTGCATCAAGCACCACCAAAAGAAACACTTTTTTCTTACATCCTGCTTCCCTATGGACCATCATTGTTCTATTAATGCTGTAAAATGTTTGTCTCTCCTCTACAAAACCGCACTAATTGATATCTAGCAATTATGGCAGCACCTTTGCCATTATTTAGCTAGTACAGACATAAATATTTTATAATTATGGTGTAAAATTGAAATACGTCTACATGAAGTTGTGACAGGTCGTTGCCTTCTTTTGGTAATACAGCCACCACAGCTGTCTTCCAAGATGCTGGTGCTTCCCCTCCTTTTAAAATACTATTAAACAAAATCTTCCAAAGCTTTATTACTTTCTTCCTCATAAATTCAAAATGTCCACAAGAAAATCATTTGTTTCTGTAAACTTCCCTGCTGAATGTATCACTGTTTTTATCTCATCTCCTCCTATCTTAACAATCAGTTGCAGAGTTTCATTTTCCTCTAACCTTGGCATAATTAAGTCTTCCATAAAGATTTCCATTTGTGCTCCTTCTTGATTTCCACATTCTGGTGCTTTATACAAATTTTATACAATTACTAAAAATATCTCTAATGATACTATAAAATCTCTGGTTATTTTTTCTAGTCATAGGCTTACTAAGTTTGGTGACAATCCTTTCTACTTTCTGATGCCTAAGTTGTTGTGCTAAAAGTTTTTGTGGTCTGGAGTGGTTACCAAAAAAGAGTTGCTTAACAGCAACCTTTCTAAACTCATGCAAATTATGCAAACTCCCTTATTTTCTCTTTGGCACCATGTAGCGTCTCTTCTTGTTCTGTGAGATTCTCCTTAGTCTGCAGTACTTTAACCTTTGTCAGATCTACTAAATAACTTCTATTATTTCTTAACTATATCACTTTCTCTTTTATTTCCACCCTATTTTCCAACTCAATTTACATTTTATCACACTCGCTAGCTATCCCTTCTGAAGAAACTTCTGCCTTCTCTAGTAACTCTTCAATAATTTCCACTACCCATTCCTTGAATTTCTCTCCTTCTAACAGGCACACGAGAAAGTCCCAGAGTCTCATTTTTACTTTAATATTCAGCATTTTTATTTTACTTTTTATTGGTGCATAATCTGAAATAGTTATTGGATGAGTGTTGGAGTTTCAATTAAATGCACAAGATCCTGAGGAGTATAAATTATATCCAGTCTAGCCCAGTTATCATACCTTGGGGAATAATATGTAAATTCTAAGTACTAGTTATTAGATGTGTGTTGAGGTTTCAATTAAATGCACAAGCCCCTGTGGAATATAAATTCTACCTAGTCTAGCCCAGTTATCATACCTTGGGGAATGGAATAATATGTAAATTCTGCCAAAGTACCCATTCTGAATTCAAGTCTTCCATGTCAAATATTTTCATACATTTCTTTATAAATGTACCCTCTTTTGTTATATTTTCCATTCTAGGTCACCTGATACATCCTCATTGCAAATCAAGTTCCAGTCTCCCTCTACCTATAGCTAACATTCCCTACTGAAAGACGATTATTTCTCCCAAAATTTCTTAAGCTCCATAATATTTCTCCCAAAATTTCTTAAGCTCCATAATAATAATTTGGTGGAATATGGAATATAAATACATGCCAGTGTAATCTTTTTCCCTTGCTAATAGTCCCTTACTACCACAAATCTACCATTATTGTCTTATTTCCCCTTGTACTGCTACTGCAATCCCTCTAGCAATTGGTATTATTACTCCCCTTTTCCTTTGTCCATGATATTCTGATGAATGTTCATCTTTAAATCCTTTCTCTGTCAAATTCACATGTTCATTTCTTACCAAATGTGTCTCCGGCAGAACAGTTACTTGTACTCTGCAATTCCTAATATAAATTAATACTCTTTCCTTTTTCTAGACTGCGGTGATGGTGCTGCAGTAGAGTAGTCGCCTCACAGTAAGACGCTGTCCGGTTCGATTCTCAGCTAGAGCATCTTCTGTGTGGAGACATGCATGAATGGGCGTACCTTCGTTGAAGGTTGTGCGTCAGGCCTGGCAAGCTGGTACATAAAAATCAACTGCCAATCATTAGCGGACCGGAGTTCCGCTATGGCGACCCCTAACCGGGAAAAGCCGAAAGACACAAACAAACAAACTCTTGACTTTTTCTCTGTACCTGTAAGGCACTAACATTCCACGATAGTATGGCGAGAGTAGCCATTATGTTAAAAAGCTACTGTTCCCACCTATTATACAGGACAGCTTTTTGATTGTCCATTCACAACTTCTGTTTGACATGCACACACTGCTTGGCTAGATCATCTTTTATGCAGTTTCTTCTCATTTCCATTTGAGCCTACCTCACATTTTAAAACCCTCAAATAAAAAAAAACTAAATACATTTTAAGAAGAACTCCCTCACATATTAACTTAGAACAAACACACAAAACTATGTACATTTTCAACAAATGAAACTTAATCCTCCAAAGAGAAACAACTGTGCCACATCAACAGCTACATCCACAGGCATTCCCTAACCTAAAATTATGATTACCAATGGCAAAGCATGTTACAGCCTGTGCTCCCACTTACACTGATTTCTATCTGCTCTTTTCTTAGCTCTATTCCCCTCACAGATGTGAATAAAAGGGGTTGAATGCTTTCATAAAAGATTAAATTTCTATCCACAAGAAAAAAAAAAGCACTGGCTACCTTTAAATAAAAGTATATTCTGCACTTTTCTATTAAATACATTAAAGTATTACAGCCACTGGGGAGTATACTATCTGTTATTCACTTCCCAAAACTTCAGTCATTATTTTTTAACTGAACTTCTTCCCACTGTACTCTTACATTTTCCATTCTCCTAGGCAAAGAATGTTCAGAACTCGAGATTGTTTGTACTTTCAGACAGCTCATCTCCATGTAAAATTAGTCAATAAGAAAAAAAGCAACTAACAACTCTGAAAATGCATGAACTAATCTTTGTAAATTTCACTCAGAACACAATGTACAAAATTCCCTTGGCCAACTGCCCTCAGCTGGATTCTCCATGTCTCCCACTGAGAACATTTGCTATGGAAAAAAAAACAAGTTAATATCTTTGCAGATACAAACTGCTTAGCATTTTTCATACCTTTTATAATTTTGTCTTACTTTTCAAGCCTCTTTGGCTAAAAAAAAAATGTTTACATCTTAATAAAAGGACACTGATCTAGACATCCAGATATGTATAAACAAGGGAAATTATAATCTTAAATCTACATACAATATAATCAGTACACTTTTACATCCCACCCTACCCCAGCAACATGAGATCACTGCACTATATTAAGTTCATGGGCAGTTACTGGGCTATTGACCCAAAGGTCTTTATAAGCCTAGCCGTGTGTACCCAATATAACAATAGAGAAACCCAATATAATACCTTACTGCCCATTTTGGGCTGCTTTCTATCCCTTTTAACTTTCTGCCTTAAAAACCCGTGTTTGCATGGGTTTGCGATTGTTTTAGCTCTGCAAATCCTGTTTTGGCGCCCTGAAGACTACTACAGCAGCAGAAAGAAGAACGAGAGACTTTGACTATAAGTACCTCTGCTTGCCTTTTTTGACTATAACTGCTTTCCACACTTGAAACTAGCCGTTTTTAGCTTACTGCATTTACTGATACTGTATTTTGCTATTTAAGACTGCTTACTGCAATTTTTTAGTTGTACTTAAGTTACTTCTGCTGTATTTACTATTGTAGGCTACACAGTCAAGTGTGCTAGCCTTTCAGTGCCTTAAATGTGTGTTTATTGTTGTTTAAATTGTTTTTCTGACTGTTTTTCCAAAAAAGAAAAAAAAATCCTATCTGTTTGCTCATTTCCACCATTTTCTCTTGCTAGAATTGTCCAGATTTCAGATTTGCTGATTCTAGGACTAGATTTTGAGTTTATGAGTTGTCCAGACCTTGCTGTGGTAGAGGGAAGTCTTTCTGCTTATTAGTGGGAGTGATAAGTACTGAGCAGCCTATCACTGGAGGAGTAGTTTCCAGCTCTGAAATTGTACCTTATTGGTCATTTTGGGCTACTTTCTATCATTTTTAACTTTCTGCCTCAAAAACCTAGAAACACAGGCTTGCCCTCACCGAAGAAACAAACAAAAAACAACAAACAAGCGCTGGAGACTGCCTAAAATCCTTAGTCCTCCTTATGCCTGCTTAAATAATGTGTACAAAATGTGTACAAAAAAATTTGTTCCTTTATTTTTGGGGAGGGTGAGCAAATGAATAGTTTGGTTTAATAGTTTATAGTTTGGTTTAAAAAACAGAAACCACCTTAGGCATAAAGGAAGGATTAGTGCGTAATGATACCCCTATCCAAATAAAAAGGAGTGCTAGGGCTCATGCCGCATGGGCCCCCTGCAACTCTTCTTGCAGAAGTAATAGCCAATAGAAAAGCAGTCTTCCATGACAAGTATTTCAATTCAGCAGTAGCCGCCGGGCTCAAAAAAAGTTGGTAAGTTTTTTTTTCCAACACAAATTGAGATCCAAGCAGGAGTAGGGCTCTCTCATTGGGGTCTTACATTCCCCTCCCCTCTACTGCTTGAACAAAGGAAAGGAAAAAAGTGGGTAGGTGGGTCACAGAGCTAATGAAGCTGAAATTGCTGCAGCATGAATCTTAAAGGAAGGACCTTTGTCCAACCAACTCATAAATTGAGCCACAGAGAAATTAGGCTCAGAATTCAGCCCCAAATTCTTTTGCTGTTGCTGTACTCCAAAAAAAAATCTTTTCTTTTCTATTTACACTTTCCTTGTACTAGGTCTAGCTTCTTCCATAATCCACTTAAAACTTTTTTGAGGTTTGCAGAGGAACTGCTGTGTTTCAAACACAGAGAATATGCGGCTGTTAGAGATGAAGAGTGAAGCTTGACATTTGAGCAGATGACCGTCCTTCTGAGATAACAGATGAGGAATCAAGCCCATGTTTGTGCGATGCGTAGCACCACTAAGCTACGATAAACTATTACCAGAGCCAGAAAGGCTACTCTTCAAATTTTCCCTTAGATATTGCTAGCTTTCACATTTTGGCACACAAACTAGATAATTTAAGACCAGCACTTGCTCAGAACTAATTGTAGCAATTACTGTAGCATTTATATATTGCTACCAGCACTAAACTCTCCATAAAGGAAACTAAGATAACAGCTCCAGTACTTAATATATTGAGCATCAAACCAGACATGTCTAAAGGTCAGTTCCCTGTGCTTTCTCCTGTCAACCTGGTGAACTTGGGCATCCTGAAGCAGTATGGCAACTGCCTCATGTACACAGACAACCTCCTCCTCTTACCTCTCAACACTATGACTTGTGAGAGATGTACATATACAGCTAATTTGGAAGCCAAGCACTCTCCAGCCAAGACTGGTTTAACCAGTCAAGAGGAGAAGGTTAGCACCTGCACCACACCACATTCAACACATAGCCATCCAGAACATACACCACCACAGCCTTCACATAATAATACAAAACATACACCTACTTTTGCGGAGGCTCTCAATAAAAAATATGCCCAAACAACAGAGACCTCTGAGGCAGAAATGCAAACAACCACCACATCCCAGCACAAACCATGAAACACACAGCTCACATAAACAGTGTGCCACACAACCAAAGCCCCTATGGCAAAAAAAACGTACACAATACACTAGTCATAGGTGACTCAATAGTGAGGCACACTGATGTCCCACTCATTAGGCTGAATAGGGAGAAAGTTACGGTCAACTGCCTGTTGGGTGCCAGGATCCACCACATAACACACGCACTTAGGTCACTCCACAACAGATACAAATATGACTCCGTCACTGCCAATGTTGGTGTGAATGAGCTAAGATGTACCTTCCTGGACTACATGAAAAGAGATGTAGAAGAGCTCTTGGATCTTGTAGACCAGGCAGGTATGACCCTAGCTCTGAGTAGCATCCTACCGTTATCCAGAATGATACTACCAACAGAAAATGATTGATTAACAATTGGCTAAGTTTCTGGTGTCATTCTAAAGGGATCCAGTATCTCTCTGCCTGGGATAACATGATCGACAGACCTCTGATGCTTTGCCAGACATGGCCTGCACCTGTCACCCCTGGGATTCTGGACACTGGCCAAGGCTCCTGCTACCCCTACAGTGTATTTTTTAGGCAATGTCCTGAAGACAAAATTACCCCCATAACATGTACAAGCAAACAAATTCTGAGGGTTATGCTACTCAATGCTAGAAGACCTAAATCTCAAAATGCACTCGCTCAAAGCACTCCTTAAAATGGAGAACATCAACATCTGTGTAGTGACTGAGACCTGGTTCAAGGCTCTGGAGAGCACCCCAGCACTACCAGGCTACAATTCATACCACAACTTTCTGCCTCCAAATCCAGACCGAAGCACCAAAGGAGGAGGTGGCACCAAACGAGGAAGTGTCTCTATATTCATAAAAGATATGCATAACTCCAGACAAGTAGCCCAACAAAACGCATAAGAAATGTTTCAGGTACAGCTGACACTGGGTAAAACTGCAATCCAGGTTGTAGCCTGCTATAGACCATCCACCATGTCCTAAGACTCCCACTCCACATTCCGAAACACACTGGAAAATATTAGGGTACAACCCAATACCCTTATACTGGGAGACTTTAACTACCCCTCCATTAACTGGGAAAATTATTTATGTACCAACACACTTGCTCAATGTTTTCTGGAATTCATTAATTCCAACACCCTGGACCAACTCATTCTTACCCCCACCAGGGTTAGAAGCATCCATGACCTGGTCATTACCAACATGGGCGACCGTTGCTCAACACCTGAAATCAATTCCTCCCTGGTCAGATCTGACCACAAACTTATCAGAATGGACATCCACATCCCACCCACACCCCCACTAAAGGAAACCACCATAAAAAAAACTTCTCCAAAGCCAATTTTGGGCTTCTAAACACAGAGATGGCAAACTTCATGATGCCTAGGTGCATGACACAAGTGCATGGAATGGGCCATACCAAACAGAACAAAGATGCTCTCCTCCAAAAAAGGAAGCCAATCTGGTGGTCTCCTAACATAAACCAACTCTACAACAGAAGGAAAAGACTGTTGCAGAAAAGAGTTAAATTCCAAGACTGGAAAATCTCCCTTGTTAGCCTCAGCAAAAAACTGAGATCCCTCATCAAATCATCTAAAGCTAGCCAAGAAAACAAAACTGCTGCAGATTCTAAAGACAACCACAAGACATTCTATAGCTATGTCAAGAATCTACATGGCAAGACTCAGATCTGCTCTGAATTACAGCACAATGGCAATACATATACAGAACCAACTGATATTGCCAACATTTTGGCCAACAGGTTCAGTGCGAACTTTACCCCCCTTTCACTCTCTAAAGGGCCCATCACAATACCTGAGGAATGTCGAGTCCCTATCATCACGGCTACACAGGTAAAAAACACACTGTCCAAAGCCAGGAATACAGCTTCCATGGGATCTGATAATATCTCGGGCTGTGTTCTAATGAACTACAAAATGAACTGGCACCACACCTAAGTACAATGTTCAATCACAGCCTCATTTCAGGCTTTGTTCCTACTGAATGGCGCACTGCTACGGTCATCCCAATCCACAAAGGCGGAGCGATTACAGATCCTATAAACTACCACCCCATTAGACTGATGAGCCTGATATGTAAGGCTATGGAGCGCATAAATCATGGACCTTATTAGTGGTGACAATGGGAATCTCCAAAGTCTGGACCCCACGCAGTTTGGGTTTGTGAAAGGTAGATCATGCCTACTCAGCTTGATAGACTTTCTTGAGTCTGTCACCAAAGCACACAGCCTACCTAGATCTTGCAAAGGCCTTCGACACCATCCCTCAATCAGGAATCATAGATAGACTCACGAAACTAGGCATAAACCATTATGTCATGAGATGGGTTGCTAACTGGCTCTCTGACAGAACCCACATTGGAAAAGTAGCGGACTCTAAATCTGACTACTGACCAGTTACAAGTGGTGTTCCACAGGGATTGGTCCGAGGTCCTCTCCTGTTCAGCATCTACTTCTCATAAGTCCAAGCCAACACAAAGGGACTCTGGTTGACCAAGTTCGCAGACGACTGCAAACTGGGAGCCATTATTGATTCGGCAACTGATGTAGACATCCTACAACAAGGCCTCACTGGGAACAATGACTGGTGTCAGAACCATGGCCTTAAGCTTAATGCCAAAAAGTGCACTGTCATTCCCTTTGGGAAAAATTTGGTGCCCATGAACTACCATATAGGCGGTAGTCCACTAAACACCGAAGGTTTGATAAGAGAACTGGGGACACAGGTTGACAGGAACCTCTCCTTTGATAACCACATTGTCACTGTGGTCAGAAAGTCCTTCTATATAGCACATCTCATTACAAAAGATTTCTCATCCAGGAAAAAAAAGAGGTCATAATCCCTCTTTACTAGTCTCTCATTAGACCTATTACAGAATATAATGCCCCATTTGGTATGTACCTCACTAGACATCTACAACTGGAAAGGCCACAAAAATACCTAACAGGATCTTATGCCTTTGACATATGCCCTACATGGACAGACTCAAAAAACTCCAGCTATACTCTGTCTCATACTGCCTACTTAGAGGCGCTCTCTGCTTGACCTACAAAGCCATGTCTGACCTAGAGCTGTTAGATATGCTACACCTAAAGAAATCCCAATCCCTTCAGGACACATGTCCAGTGACCTAAACTTCATTACCACAATAAATAGAACATGCTGGAGGGACAGGTTCCTAACCCAGAGACTTCTCATACTCTGGAACAAACTCCCCATTCACATCAAGCAGAGCACTTCACTGGCCCGCTTCAAGAGAAATCTTGATGAGTGGATGGGCAATAGGAAGTTCACCCCGGGGATCACTTCAATGGCCCTGTTTGACAGGGGCACTGGGAACTAACTTTGGGCAGCATTATACCAGGGAACCTTCTTGGACTAGGCTTGTATAGGCTCCAGGCGCAATTAGCCTAGTACACACCTATGAACCTAAAGGATCTTGCCTAAACTCGAGATCTTCGCAATGACTGCCCATATCTAGGCATGGATTTACGGTTACCCATCTGGTCATCAAGGCTACACTTAAACAAGGTCATAGAGGGGCTTTTTTACGTGAATTGGTAACCTATTCCAGAGATGTGGCAACTCAGTGACATATACGTCTCTCCAGCAGGGTCTCTGGAGCGGGTGACCCTTGTCCCATTTGACATGTAGATGTGCGGCATTTCCATTAGGTTTGGATCTGAGATTACTCTGTAAGCCAGGCACAAGTCTTGTCTAAGTAATCTGTATGCTAATGAGCACAGTGATAGTGACTTCAGTCTGTCAATGTATGACATGTGCTGGAGACCCAGAACTTTCTTGGTTAGAAATCTCTGAGGTCTCTCAAGTTGCTGCAGGTGCCTGGTAAGGTACATAGCAAAGGGAGCACTGTACTCAATTACCGGCCTGATGAGGGTCAAGTACAGGGGGTGTTATGACCTCTTTCGCTCTTGAGGCAATGCCTTTGCTAATGAGGTGTGCAATGTAGAATGCCTTCCTTACCACATTAGACACATGGTGGTCAAAGTCTAAGCTACATTTAACTTGCGTTCCCAAGACTCTCGCTACTGAATTGTTACTTAGGGCATTATTATTTATACGATAGCCTGCAGGGATATTGTTTTTACCGAAAAGGGTGATAATGCACTTTTTAGCACTGAGTTTGAGTCCGGCACCAATCACTGGTTTAAGTACATCATGAAGTATACTGACATTGTTTGGGGATCCAATGATTGCACCTAATTTGAAGTCGTCAGCAAACAGTCAGCCACAATCCCTCTGTTTTGGCCTGAACTTCTGAGAAGTATATTCCAAACAATAGGCTGCCCAGCACTGACCCCTCTGGAACCCCAGTGGTGACAGGTGTGCTGGTTCAGGTAAAGTCCCCAACTTTGATTAAGTGTGATCTGTCCATGAGCCAGTTAGCAACCAAATGATGACATACGGGTTGATATTCAACTGGGAGAGTTCATCAATGATGCTTGAATGTGTGATTGTGTCAAAGACCTTAGCTACGTCAAGGTAGGCTGTATGCACAGATTTGCCTTAGTCTGTGGCTCTGGTGACGTTTTTGAAGTCTTCCCCAGTTTAACAGGAATGACCTGCCTTTGACAAAACCAATCTGTGTCAGATCAAGGGTTTGGAGATCACTTATATCCTTACTTATAAGGTCCATGATGATTGACTCCATGGCCTTACAGATAAGAATGGTTAAGTTTATGGGTCTGTAGTTCCCACGATCTGTTGCTCTACCCCCTTTATGAAGGAGGATGACGGGTGCTGTTTTCCATTCAATAAGGATAAAAACCAGTACTCAGGCTGTGGCTGAAGAGAGTATCTAATGGAGTTATTAACTCATGTTTTCAACCACTTAAAATGCAACCTAGGATGCCATCCAGTCCAACAGAGGCTGTGTTTTCGGCCTTGGAGAGAGCATTAATGACTTACTCTTTGGAGATGCAACATGTGGGAGATGTAGGGGAATGGTTTTTGGAATGTTTTGAGGGGACAGGGAGGTGAAATTTTCACCAAACCTGGTGGCTAACAGGTTAGCTATTTTCGTAGGATCAGTGTGTGTGATGACATCCACAGCTAGTTCAACATACGTCTGGGTCCTAACTTTTAGGTTTATGGACATAGCTGAAGAATGCTTTATGGTTAGCCTTAGATATGGTTGCTAATTTTTTTTTAAGTTGCCCTTAGAGAATTTTACAAGTTGTCTTATTTATTTGTTCAAGCAGAGGAGGGTGTTCTTCCAGTGCTGGGACCTCTCTTTTATTCTTAGACAGCAACTTCTTTCTCTTGTTGTATAATTTATTAATGCTATATGTCCACCAGGGAGGCTTGTTTTTTCTTCAGGATCTTGTTTTGATCCCATCAGGTACAGCTGACAATGCATTTGAGTAAGTGTTTTTACATGACACTTGTGTATACCTAATCAGAGTTGTCAATGCAATATGTTGGAACAGGAGTTTGGAATTTTTTTTATGCCATCCCTTAGGAGGGTATAATTAGCTTTGGTTAAAATTGTTTAGCCTGATATCACTGAAGAGGGGTTCAGATGTTATAGCTACTTCAAATGTGACTGACATGTGATCAGATTTAACTAGTGAGGGTCCTAATAATTGTGGTGGTGCAATAGTCACCCATGTTGGTGAGGACCAGGTTGAGAATATTTGAGCCCCTTGTGGGGTTGCATACTATTTGTTCCAGGACATTAGTGTTAAAGTGCAATGACCTATGTGCAAGCATGTTGTTTCCCAGTCAATAGAGGGATAGTTAAAAATCACCCATGACTAGAGTGTTTGGTTACAATTTGATTGACTCAAGTAGGTCCAAATAAGCAGTGTGGGTATCTTGGTTCACTGAAGGGGGCCTACAGCTGATGACTTGAAGGGGGGGTCTTACCCACAGTTAGCTGAACTTGGAGTAACTCCATGGAATTTTCCTGTCTAACCAGTCTAGAGGTGTATTTATCTTTGATGAAGATAGATACTCCTCTTCCTCTGGTTCTCACACATTCATTTTGTGGTCTGAAAGTATGGAAGGCATTGTAGTCTTGCAAGGCTGGGGCACTCTCTGTTGCTCTGAATCAAGTTTCTGTGACTGCACAGACGTCAACATCCTCAAGGGAAAGGAGTGCTTCCAGAGAGAGCAGCTTCTGATTTAAACTCCTAGCTTTTAGCAGCATAACATTTAGTTGCGAATGATATTTTCACATCGGAAATTTTGTTCTTGTGACCTTGCCTAAAAAGGCACTAAGGGGGAGGCAAGTGCCCTAGCCAGTAACCAAAAGCCAAGAGGTGACAGGTGAAGATCATTAACCATGTCATCCCAGGCTGACAGGAACTAGATCCCCTTAGAATGACACCAGAAACTAAGCCAATTGTTGAAGTCAATCATTTTTGTTTATTTAGTGGTATCATCCTAGGTAAGGGCATGTCCTCCCTGCAGTTGAGTGGGCGTTCAAAAGACATGCGTTGAATGGGCATGCCTTCGTTGAAGGTTGGACGTCGGGCTGGCAACTCGACACCATAAAAAACAACTGCCAATCATTAGCGGACCGGAGTTACGCTGTGGCGACCCCTAACCAGGAAAAGCCAAAAGACAAACAACATCCTTGGTAAGGGTAGAATGCTGCTCAAGGTTAGGGACATACTGGATAAACAATTCACAAAGAAACAATGGGAGGATATATGTATGTCTCCCAAATATGCAACGAAATCTAAAAGATTTAGGATTTTTTACTTGGAAATGTTTACATGGATAGTTTTATACCTCTAGTAGACTCCAGAGAAGTTTTCCTCAGGTAGATAATAAATGTTGAAGGTGTGACTGGGAAGAAACAGGTTACTGGAAACATATTTTCTGGGAGTGCAGTGGGTTGGTGGACTTTAGGGATTCCCTGCAGGATGCAATGTTGGAGATGCTGGGTTGCAGATTGGTGTGATGAAAGAGAGGATTTTTCTGAGCTGTGATACAGAACAGGAATTGCCTAGACATAGTAAGGCCTTGCTCTCTCTAATTATGGTGGCTGCCAAAAAAATTACTAGAAAATGGAAATCAAAATGTAAACCAACTATATTGGAAGTACACAAAAGATAAAACAACTGGAATTGAAATATTTAGAAAAAGGTCGGAGCAAACTACATACAGAAAATGTGAATTGTGGGAACAATACATACAAGGGAAGAATGAGGTTTAAAAGAAGGCAGGACTTAAATGAGCTATGTAATGTTTGAAAACAACTGGGTCGATTATAAGTGATGTATAATGTTTGCAAATTAACTGTGTCAGTATGGTTTGTGATGTACAATGCTTGCAACTAGGATTGTGTTGGTGTGGTTTGTTTTCATTTATATAAATTTATGATTGTTTATGTTGTAAGTGACGGTTTAATAAATGTTTCTTGTTTTAAAAAAGGGACAAGAATTGAATACTTTATGTAATGTTGCTTAGGTTATATGATATATAGCAATGTATGTGCAGTATAATGTTTGTTAATCTTAACTTGTTAATACAGTTTTGATTACTTTTATATAAATATAAATGTGGCTATGTCACAAGTGATAATCCAATAAAGGTGTTTAAAAAAAAAGGCTACAGACACACCTGCCTGGGACACACATTCAAAGAGCTCAATCATGTCTCTCTTCATAGAGTCCAGTGAGGACGTCTCGTCATTCACACCAACATGAACTATAACAGACTCATAACAGTACTCATTCAGAGAGTTCAGTGCATGTGTGATCTGACAGATCCTGGCACCTATATTAGGTGTAGCATGTTTGTGTTTAGGTAAGTTTCTGGCGAGTACCTACACGTATGATGGTTTATGTGTTAAGTGCATGGGGTGCATAGGAGGTGTAGTACGTGAGCTGACAACCTGTTCAGTGTTACTGTTCTGTACATGAGACAGCAAGGATTCCAGATTCTTAGCGTAGATGCATCTCTCAAAAATTGTACTTGGGTGATTTAGGGGTAGAGAGTTATCAAGATACATGAGGCAGTTGCTACACTTCCTCAGGATACCCATGTCAATCAGGCTGATAGAAGAAATGGAGGGAAAATGACCATCCATAATGCTAGGTTAAGTCCTGTTTACACAGTGGGGACAGAAAATAGGGCGTGGTATAAATGGGTGCTCTAGACGGGGTCTAAACTAATAGGGTGCTCTATAAAGGGTCTATACTAGCAGGGTTTCTCCAAATGGTATGACACTATTGTAGATTTGGTGGTTTTGGGACTGTTTAAGGGGCAAAAGCGCAGCTGAGGTACTCTCTTAGCAGCTAAGCACAATTTGACTCATTACATCCGAGTGATGCCTCCAGGTGCATCTGAAGTTAACTCCTACTGATGCCTCTAGGTGTCAAATATTGCTTGTTCATATTTGCATCAATAACTCCTAAACCATGCTATGTACATGGTTTTAAAATATTTCAACTTAAAGCTTACACAATGACAAACTCAACTGCATTAACATTTGACCTCTGTCTACTGCAGGTAAACAGATATTAACTGTTGTTTTTATGACATTAATTTATACAGATATAATTTTCACATTTTTCTAAATATCTCAACAACCAAGTAACACAGACAGAACTCCTTAGCCTCATACGAAAACTCTCAGCTAGATGAATAAAATGCAGCTGACAGTATGTGTGTAACTTGAGTGGTTGCTGAGATATTGCAAATTGTTTACAAAATATTACAGATGTAACAGTTACTGTTTTTACTGTGATTTATAAAATTTAGTTTAAGACCTAGAACCTAAAAAATACTACCACTATAAAAACAGTTTGTGCTAAAGAGTTTGCCATTTACACTTCTTCAAAACCCCTACTGTGCCAGAAATATGAACATTTGTTTGAAATGTGAGGACATAATTTGATTCTGTCAAAAGGCTTAGGCTCTGCCCACTGGAAATTACAATGCAAACTTTCTGAGCACCATTGGAGTGAATGATTTAAGGATTTCTCGGCCAGGTCACGGGCAGCTACTAAGGGAAAATTTATCTACTGAAGTTTTTGCATCCATAACCACCAGTGGTTACCCCCACTGCATGGTAGTGCGCGATGGTGCATGGAGGTGCGCTACATGTAAACATACGAATATAGTAGAGCAGTGGCTGGTTGCCTAACCCTGTGGAGCTGTGTTAAAACAAGCGCAAACCCGCACAAACGTGGGGCTTATGAAGCAACAGTGAGCAAACTGAATTAAACAATTTAATCAATAAAAAAGCTTAAAATTGAGCCCTGCAACAGCAACCTTCAATCACAGGAGTCCTAACTGCACTCTCCTGCCACAAGGGTGCAGGGGGGGGCCTCTCCAATAAAAAGATGTCCTGGTTTGGTGCTCAGTTTAACAAGCAGAACCAGATTCAATAGGTCTGAATCTAGTCTACGTTGCAGCAGACAAAACGTGCAACAAATCAGCAAGAACAGTTTTAAAAAATCAGCAATATACAAAAATACAGCTTAAAAGTGCAAAACACAGTATAAATTGTACTTATGGTTAGCATAATGCAACAGATTCCTGGGATTGCATAGATGTGTATGGCAGAGCAGTGGCTGGTCTCCTAACTCTGTGGAGCAGTGTTGAAACAGTGACCAAACTGAATTAAACAATTTAACAGATAAAAAAAGCTCAAAACTGAGCCCTGTGCCAGCAGCCTTCAATCAGATGAGTCCTAACTGCATTCCTCAACTACAAGGGTAAAGGAGGGGCCCTCTCCAACAAAACTTACACTTGCTTCGGGTCCAGTCTTTCTTACTTTGTTATAGTGTAAAGCCTATATTTTTACAACCACATGAATGCACTTTTTTACCTTAATATTTCTAACACACACACAACAGTCAGAGAAAAGACCCCCAAATTTAAAATACCTGTCACTGCACCCTATACAAAACTGCTTTACAATGTAACATATAGTTTATAGATTGTGAAATGTTTTATACAAATACTAATAAGGTCAAAAATTATTTTAATTACAGTTACTTCTTTTCTCTTTAGTGTTCTTCTAAACCAAAATGGCAAAGTTGGCTATATGCTTGACAGTCCACCCACAAGTTTAACAAAGTCTTCAAAACTCCAGTCTTTGATAGCTAATTTTTCTTGCAAAGCCATATTTCACAAATGTGACTGATGCTTTACAGTCTCCCATGTATTCACTAACTGCAGTGCTGCTGGTTTTCTTCCGGATTATCTTCATCTCCCAACACTAGAATCTGGTTCAAGTCCAAGGTACGCCTGATTCATCTAGTCAACTCATGTGCTCTTTTCTGTCCATCAAGCATTTTCATTTGGAACAATGGAAAACACTTCATTGGCAAAGTTTCTCTTTGAGCTTTATGGTTAGAATAAGAAGAAGCAGAACCCCCCCCCCCCCTGCGCTGTCTCAGTTTTTGTTGGATAAACTTTTTTTTTTTTATATTTCCTCCTTAGCTTGTTCTGCATACAAAATGTCTTTGATGCTCAAGGAAAAATATTCTGAAGACAGCTGGATTCAACAGCTTGAATCTCTCATCTATCTCTCAACATGTCTTCATTACTGGGATAAATTTGCTTCTCTTCTTTCAGTTGTACAGTAAATAATCACATCTCACAAACACTCTGCTGTCTCCAGTTTGTAGTACTTTTCTGCCACAAGTATTTTCAGGATCAGCTCCTTCTGCTGGTATGATTGCATCTTACTATAGGTCTTGGCTGCTTTCCAATGGCCAGGTTTAGAATATGCACTCGATGTGCAGTTTCAATTAACAAATCCTGCTGTGGAACATTAGTATAATTGCTTATTTGTGCTTTCATACAATTAATAGAGTCTCTTTGTTCCATTTTCTCTGATACAGCAGAACATCTCAGGTTTTTGTCTGCATGTTCAGTTTTCTAATTTTTTTTTAAACAGCTCTTCTTGAGAAGTCACAATCTCAGCTAGCCTTTTTTCACTACCTCTGATCGCCTTTTTCATTTCCTCTGCATAGCTAGTTAAAACTTCTTTTTTCCACCCTTTTATTAGATTTGATATATTACTTCAAGGTTTCATTTATTTTAATCATCTCTGAGTATCTGAATCTAAATTACTAGAAGCCATCTCTTGTACCAAAGCTGAAGCATGAACTGTTTGGTCTGGGGAAGGAGAGTCCAGAAGCCCCTGGAGAATGTTCCTAACACATGCAGTCCTAGACCTGGAATTTAGTTTACAGGGCTTTGTAAATATATGCACAGAAGACCAAGTTGCTGTTTCTAGAATACTTCTAGATTCCAACTCTTTCCAAAAAGCCACAGATGAAGCCAAAGCCCTGGTAAAGCCAGCCTTGACCCTACCTGGAAGAGGTTTGTTGTAGTGGGAATAACAAAAGTTAATAGCCCAAGACAACCATTTTAAAATAATCTGCTTTGACGCAGGCTGTCCTTTCTGCTTACCTTCACAAGGAATAAACAACTGATCAGAAGTACTACCAGATTTTGTTCTATTAAGATAGTACCAGAGATGTCTGTGGATATCCAAGGTATAAAACAACCCTTCTTATCTCATTTTTTGGGTTCTAAAAAGAAAACAGGGAGCTGGACAAATTGGTTTAAGTTAAATCTGATATCCTTTTAGGCACAAAAGAAGGATTAATTCTTAAAGAAACCCTATTTTGTGGAAAATTAGATAAGAAGGTTGACCCTTTATAAGAGCTTGCAACTCTGATGTTCTTCTTGCAGAGGTCAGAGCAATCAGCAAAATTGTTTTCCATGTTAAGAACCTCCAGTCAGCAGGATCAGTTGGTTCAAACATAGCAAGTGCAAGCTTCTCTAACACAAAATTAAGATCGCAAGAAGCAGACACTGATTATCTGGGAGGCTTCTTAAGTAAAACCTCTTTCAAAAACATTTTCACATCAGACTGTACTAAAAGAGGAGGATCTGTGGCAGACCTGCTGAAATGGAGAACAAATGAACTTTGAGAAGTATGACAGGCCATAAGGTACTAGCTCACATAAATACAGTAAAACCAGAGAAACACTAGCCTAAATGGGCAAGAGTTCTTTTTCTGGCATCAACCAGAAAAACTTTTCCATTTGCTAACCTACGATTTTCTAGCAGTATGCTTTCTTGGCTTCATTAATATCTGTAGCACATCCTCAAAAACAAGTGACTAAACAGTATTAAGACTATCATTCAGGCAGTCAACTGCAGGTATTTGGGGTCGGGATGCATCAAACACCCTCGGATTTTGTGCAAGTAAATCCAGTCAGTGAGAAGGCTTGTGGTAACTGCCTTGTCCAATTCCAAAAATAGGAAGAACCACTGTTGCCTGGGTGAGAAGTGAGTCACCACAATGATCTTTGGGGAATCCTTCTCAATCTTCAGAAGTACCCTGGATATCAGTGGAAAGGGTGGAAAAGCACATAAGAATATTCCTCTCCAAGGAAAAGAAAAGGCATTTATTTTCCAGGCCTTCTTGCATGGAGTCCTGGAACAGAATTTTGACAGTTGATTATTTAGACATGAAGCAAAATGGTTCACCTGAGGAATTCCCAACAGATGGATCAACTATTGGAAGACCACCCTGATTCAGTTTCCATTCATGGGGTTCTGTCCTAGTCCTGGTCAGCTTGTCTACCATACAATTTTGTTCTGACCGAATGCAAGATACCTGCAGAGTGAGACTGTGCTGTAAAGCTATATCCCATGCTAACATGGCTAGTCTGTATAGGGAGTAAGTAGTATAAAGTATTCAAAAACCAAGTAGTATGGGAATGGAGAAAGGAAATTTTTATCAATAGGGATGTCTGCAAGTAGGGGTATAGAAAATAGGCAGGGAGGAGTCAGTAATCTACTGGGACAAATTAGCAAAGGAACCAAGGTATTTACGGTAAATAATTTATGAGGGAAGTGTAACGGAGTAGAAATGAAACTATGTAGAAATTTGGACATCAGGTACGGAATGCCTTCATGTCAGAGACTGTTAACAGAGTAAAGGCAAAGAGAAAGGAATATAAGAATGTTAAGTAAAACAAAAAAAACCCCAGCAGAGTCTAGAATAGAAGCCGCTGTTAAAAAGCAATAATTAGTGAGGCATATAAACTACTGCATAACAACTATAATAATCAATCTGGTGAGGTTAGAACATATCTTGTGAACATGGAAAGGCAATTTACAAAGGAACAATGGGAAGAAATCTGTAGGGTTCTGAAGTATACAGGAAAGTCTAGAAAGTTTTGAATTTCTGCAAGGAAGTGCTTGCACAGGTCTTTTTACACCCCAAGTAGAATTCATAAGATTCTTCTCCAGGTACATAGAAAATGAGGGGGACAAGAGAGGATATTGAGAATTTTTTTTTTTTTTTTGGTGGGGAGGCATAAAGTGGTAGATTTTAAAAATTCTCTCCAGAGACAATACTTGACAGAAATGTTGGGGGAATAAATTGCAATAACTAAGGAAATGTTTATTTTAAACATGGATAGAGGGTCTGAATTGCTTAGACTTAGTAAGGCCTTATTAAGTTTAATGCTAATCAAAGCTATAGCAAACATAATAGAAGTTCTGAATAACGTGTAGAAGATAAAACAACAGGAGGTTGGATCTTTAGAAAAGTGAAGGAGCAAATTTTATACCAATAAATGGAATTCACAGGAACAATACATGCAGAATAATGTTTAGGAGGAGTGAGGTTTAAGAGAAGGGAGGAACTCAGTAATTTACTCAGTGCTGGGATGAATGAAAATTGTTTTAAAAACATATACACTGCATGACAATAACAATGAAAAGTGTTACATTTCATTTTCTAAAGCAAGTAATCTCATGTTACAGTTTAGAATGTGATACTAAAGATGTTTAAAAAACGTTGACACAAACAACTGAAGTGGATGACACTGAGAACAATGACAATCTCCCTAAGCCCAGCTCAGGAGGAAGAGGGATCGACTAATGCCAACATGACCTTTGCTGAGAAAGACTATTGTGAAGTCAGTGCTGAGGGACCTGTTGACAATGAAACTCTCAGTTCAGAGGTAAAAAAAGAAGGGGTCATGGAAAACACAGGAAGATCAACCATAATCAATACCACACCTGCAGTAAATTTTTGCAAGTGTATCTGTACCATAAAAAACAGCAGTGAAAAGGAAGACTCAACAAACTAGTGGGTCTGAACACACAGCAATGATGGCAACAAACTGGTGGGCTTGAAGAAGCTAATGTCATAACAACTGTTGCTAAACCAAGAAAACTGCCCTGACCTGTTTTCCATAATTTAGGTTAACAACCAACAAGGTGGAAATCCTAGCTGCTGAGGCCCTTGGAACTGATAATTTGGAAATAATCCGCACTTCCTGATGGAAATTAACTTGATGAAATAAAGAGCCTGAAGACAGGTGGAAACTGATAGATTAATTAATTTGCTTACCTGAATGGGGAACTGCTGAACAGACAGCTTGCGCCCTGTAACATCACCTTTCTCGAAGTAGACTCCATAGGACTGGTTGATACTTCAGAGTCTGCAGCAGAAGGCCAGAGTTTCCTGATCTTTTTGCAACACTTGAGACTACAAGACAACAATAATTCAGTGTTGACAAAGCAAATGATGCCAAAGCAGAAAACGATCTGGCTAGAGTTTACCAATAAAGATGGAGCCTTCGCTTCTCCCAGTGATGTTGATAAGTAGTCAGTGTAAAGTCTTAGAAAATCTTGCACCAATCTCAATGGACCTCTAAGAAGGAAAAGCAGGCACCAAACTTATGGAACACTACTCTGTAATAGCTAAGGGACAACCCCAATGCACAAAGAAAAGAGGAAGAGAGAAATACCACCCCCCCACACACACACACACACCAACAGCATAATTGAGAAAGGAAGTTTTGAAAAAGGCAGCAGCCACCAAATAACAGCAACCATCAAAACAGTGAGACAGTGGTCTACTGGAGGAAAACAGAAAGAAAAAATAAGAAATAAAGCTTTGTGGATTTTTATTTTTTACTTATTTATCTAATTATTTAATTTTTTTAGCAGGGAAAGGGAAAAAAGTGGGAAGAAGGAAGGGGGTAACTCAAGAGAGAGAGGAAGCCCCCCCCCTTCTCAAAAAATGGGATGGTCACAATGAAGCAAAGCAACAAAAAAGCCACTTATGACCTTGTAGATATAAGGGAAGAGCAGACATGAAAGAGATCACCA